>NC_089251.1:219134553-219434553 GCF_963930625.1 Muntiacus reevesi
GTAGAGAGGGTATCTTACCCTGTAGAATTGTCTTAGGATTAGAGAAAAAGTACATAAGTACCCAGCACAATGCCTGGCACATACTCTGTAATAAAAAAATAGTAACTATTATGTCAAATACATTATCTTAGGAGCTTTGCCTTCATGGTGATAATCGTTGCACAACTGCATCTCTTCATCTTGCCCCTTTAAAACGGGTAAAAATGAATTGCAGCTGCTTTCGTAGTTAGGTTTTCTCCCGTAAAATTAAAATCAAAGCAGTGTCACTTTGAGAATATAAAAGATTTTTTATGTGACATTAAAGTCTAAATAAACATAATATATCAAAATAGATTAATTGAGTATATTCACAGATCAGTACTATTTTATAATAATTTTGGCAAAAGGTCAGTGAACTTCATTGAATGTATACAATAGTATACCTACTGTGGGCAATGTGCTATATTATGGTGTTGCTTAACTGTGACTAAAGGTTGTGAAATCAATTCAGACCACCATTAAAGAAATGAGATAGAGCAGAAAAGAAAGAAAATATCACAGTACATGCATCAAATGCAATAAGAATATGTATTACATTATGAAAGCTTTGGGTCAATTATAATATTGCCTACACACATGGGTATATTAGGTCATAATGTAAATATGCATATTGGTGTGGGTCATGATCAAAAGGTTGGAAACACTGTTGGAATATTTGGGTCATATAAAGCTGAATAATTACAACAGCCATCCTGAAGACTCTACTGTTATCTCAAGAACCTTAACTATGACAAACACATAGTTAAGTATAAACAAAATCCCGTGGAACTTCAAAGAAGAGAAGCAGCATATTTCTTTCAGAGGTGAGAGAAAGTGGTTTAGAGGAGTCTTGGAAGACGGGTGAGGAGGAACGGGCTCCAGGTAGTGACAAAGTGAGTTACCTCCAGGGAACATGGACTAACTAGGCCACATCCCAGGATACTCATGGATAAGGACTGAAGGAAGGCTAGAAAGGTAGTTGAAACCCTACTGAGAAATCCTGACCAAGGAGGTTTATACTTATTTGATAAGGGCAGGAGTGGAGAAGGTGAGATGCATGGAAATCATCTTTAGGAAGTTGAAGTTAGCAAAAGCCTAATGATGGAGCAGAGGGCGCCTCTAGTCACCCCATGAGAGTGGCCAGAAGGATGTGACTGGCCTAGATCAGTGGTTCTTAACTGCCTGAGGTGGGACTTGAGGTTGCGAGTGGAGACAGATATTCGAATGAGGAATAAAATATGTTTTGAAAAAGTATAACTATTATACTCAGTTTTTACAATTAAAACTTTAAAAACTGTCACTCTGTGAAATCCCCTTGGGGACAGGGATGTGTACCCATTTAAAAAGCTGATGCACCCTAATCACTAACATTCTTTCTAGTTGTAACCTCTTTTGGATGACTTTATTTTGTGGACAAGTATGCTAAGGCTGAAAGAGGTGACATGGTTAATCAGTGTAAGAGCTGGAACCAGATCCTGAGCCTTCTAAACTCCAGGGCAGTGTTCATTCCACCGCACCATGTATCTATGATGGTTTCCATTTTTCAAACGGAACAATTTAGGCACGGAGAGATACATCTGCAAAAACTCACTCTTTGGATCCAGATAGTCACTCCCTGTTGTGCTGTTTTTTGTCAGAGACTCCTGTTCTGATAGCCATTGCAGGAAACTTGAATTTGTAAAATAGTCAGGCTCTCCACCAAAGTCCCTTATTGAGGCAAATTTTATTTTGACCATACCACACTCCAAATCATGACCATATATGACTATAGGAATTCAAAAAGATAAAACTCCAAAGCAACATGTAGCAAACATATTCCAGGATCTCCTATCTGTCAATCCAAGTCATAGGTACATTTGCAGCTTTCAAAATCAGCGTCTGTTTCTAATTTCCTATTGATCTATCAATGTCTTGCCTTTTTTGCATTCATTATTTAATTAACTCATCTATTTCCTTGTGTCTTCCTCTGGTGTAGATTTCTCATAAATTTTAAGGACAGTTTATGGAAATTAAAGAATATTTTTCCTCAGTAATGTTTTCATAGCTATAACTTTTGAGAACAACTTCTTGAGAGATGTTTTGGGAGCTGTATTCTAGGACATATCATTTTCACGGTCTTCCCCCTGGTAGGATGGATAAATGATTTTGCCTTGAGAATTGCATGGGATGTTCTGGTTTCCATATAAAAGATAGATATTCCACTTACAGAAGCTGCAGGAATAGAGTTCAAGCAGTTCTAAAGTTTAGGCCTGATGGAATGGTATTTCTGGGGGTGATCAGGGGAAAAAGGGATTCTCAGTGGCTATGCTGAGCAATGGGAGCGAGCTCTTACCAGTTACTTGTGTCTAGTAAGTCTAGAGTCTCCTGGGGTTTCCCAGGTGGCGCTAGTGGTAAAGAACCCACCTGCCAAGGCAGGAGATGTAAGAGATGCAGGTTTGATCCCTGGGTTGGGAATATCCCCTGGCGAAGGGAATGGCCACCCACTCCAGTATTCTTGCCTGGAGAATCCCATGGACAGAGGAGCCTGGGGAGCTACAGTCCATATGATTGCAGAGCGTTGGACATGACTGAAGCGATTTAGCTCACACACACAGTGAATCTCCTGAGCATTTGTGAGGGAAATGCAGCTGCACAGTTCACAAACCTTTCCAGAGAAAGGAAAAAAAGCCTCTCAAGTACATTGAACAGGAACTTCACCTTTGTCTGGGGTATCGGTGGGAGGCGGGCAGGGGAGCTTGCCCCTCTAGCTGGGAGTGTTGCTGACTCTGAAACCCAGGGAGATGTTTCTGTCTAAGAAGTTGCACTCTTCACCTGCAAAGTGTCTTCTGGTCAGTTATACCACCCTTTAGGGCAGCCAAGCGGCAAGTGACTGTAGTGCACAGTGAAATGTGCTCAGAAAATAACAGAATGATGAAGGGTGCTGGGAGCAACTTGGGAGGGAAGGAAAAAGGGAGACACAGGAGCAGAAGCACCAATGGAGTTGGGATTTTGCAAACAGAGAAAGGATATGCATGTGTCTACGTGCTGAGGGGCAGAGGAATTTCAACAATAAATAATAGAAGGCATGGAATTGGATAAGTGCACAGATGTACTCAGGAGATAGGAATTCATGAGGGATTAGGTTGGGGTCAAAGTTCGAAGAACCTCACTTATTAACAGGAAATTTAAGTTCATCCCACAGCAAACCTATGAGATATGTTCTTATTCTTGTTATACTATTGTGATTCTCTTCTTGGATGGGCTGGGTTTAGAAAGAAGACCAATAACAGTAAGTGGATGAATCAAAAAAAAGTGTCCAGAGGCTAGAAGACCAATCTGAAGGTTTTGGAGGAATTAAGGTCCCAGAATATAAGGGTGTTCATGCATCTGTGCTCAGTGGCCAAGTTTTGTCAACTCTTTGCGACCCTATGGACTGTAGACCGCCAGGCTCCTCTGTCCATGCGATTTCCCAGGCAAGAATACTAGAGTGGGTTGCCATTTTCTTCTCCAGAATATAAGGGCAAAAACTGGGAAAGAGGCTGTAGAAACAGGATGAGGCATGAGAATTACTTCCATGGGATGTTCTTTGACGTGAAATTACTGAGTCACACCAAGGGTATAGTAACTTATACGGCTCAAGAAACATAATTTGTATTGGCTTCACCATACATACAGATATTTCCCCATTAGTTGGCCAGTCTTTGTTAGGATATGCCTTTACTTTTATTGTTTTGGTCAATGTAACCGCTCTCTCATAAATTCTTTGTATTTGTACTTATTTCATTACTAGAAGAATTAAAGCTTTTATTCCTCAAATTTGATTTAGCACTTATTTCTTCAGCTTATCACTATCTCTGTTGTTTATTAGTTGTGTGAGTAAAAAGCTGAGCTTTATGTTTGGCACACAATAAGAGTTCAGTAAGTTATTGTACTTTTACTCTGTTAATGTTTGTGTAATCTTTTATCTGTAGCATATATTTAAAACATATAATTACTTAGACAAATAACTTGTTTGGTTAGTTTTATTCCACAAACTTATTTATTTTACTCAATTTCCTATTTTCACTTAAAAATATTATAAAGTTGGGATAAGCATATTAAATTTTGTTACGTAAGTGTGGTGGATGTTAAATTTATGTGCAAGCTGGGTTTATTTCTGAATTCTCTATTTATGTCCCTTTCTCTACCTTCATGTTTTTGAATCTGTGAAGTACTCTTTTAAAAGTTACCACTTCAAAAAAAAAAAAAAAAAAGTTACCACTTCATATGTGTTCTGAATCTGGTAGGATGTGTTTTCCTTCATTATTCCTTTGTAAGTGATTTCTTTGATATTCTTTCCGCTTATTTCTTTATTTTGTAGGAATTTTAGAACTAGTCTGTGAAGATATATAAAGTGATATTTGGGCATCTTAATTGGAATCTTTTTAAATTTATAAGTTATCTTAAGAGGTACTGTCATTTCTATCTATTCTTTCCTGTCAAGAGCATACAAGAACATACAACAGTGCTAAGCTAGTTCAATTGTATCCAACTGTTTGCGATCCCATGGATTATAACTTTTTTACCAGGATCCTCTGTCCATGGGACTCTCCAGGCAAGAATATGGGAGTGGGCTGCCATGCCCTCCTCCAGGGGATCTTCCCGACCCAAGGATTAAACCTCTGTCTCTTATGTCTCTTGCACCTACAGGCCAGTTCTTTACCACTAGCACCACCTGTAAAGCCCCAGGAGCCTATATGTCTATATTTATTTTAATCTTCCCTACTTTTCCACTATATTTTGTTGTCTTCTTCAGCAAAGGACTGGGAGACGGTTTCAAATCAGATTCTTGGTAACTGACTTCCCCAATCATATTCTTGGGGAATTAATGATAAGCCTATTTCTAAAAATCGTATGAAGGTGGCTCTGTCTGCAGAAAATCTACCTCAGATCCATGTTATTTCAACATAAATAATTTCTCTCAGTTATAAACAGAGGGTGTTACTGCTTATTTTACTAGCTAGTCACTAGATTGTTGTAAGGGTTATGAAATAATGTATTCAAAATTTACCTGAAAATGTTATAATACAAACAAGAATATGGTATCATAAAATGCAATTTTTAAAATGTTTTTGTTTCCCAGACATTAAGATTTTAGAGCAATGACATCTTCTCTTCTTGGTATTCACCATTAGGTGCCAGACCAGAATAGGAACTCAGTTAATACTTCTATGTTCAGGGGAATGAATAGTGACAAAATTTGTTTAAAAAAAAGAAAATGGAATAGGTTTGGGGAAACATACAGTCTAGAGAGAATGAGTTTATTTAATCTTACTGGCACATTTATTTCATCTCATATATAATCATATTACAATTCAACATTGATCAATATATTAATAGTTTTCCTTCTGCTGGGTCCCCCCTGTAGCAAAATTTTATACCTTTATATTAATGTGATGTAAGTTATTTGTGTTTCTATTATTTCCCCCTCAGTGTAGCTGCTCTGCTGAAAATGAGATCGTAGCTGGGAGCTGAATGAAAAGGGAGATGGGGGGAGGGGGGAATGTTACATAATTATCTGACATTTGACTCCAGAGCAAAGGATCAGGAATATGCCAAGATCACTGTAATAATCATTGTCATGCCAGATACTAACCAGAAGCTTTCCACAAACTGTTCTTAACCTCAAATTAAAGGTGAACTAGAAGGACTTCTGTCTGACAAAACTGTAGTTCAGGTTGTCACTTTTCTTGTAGTTTTTTCACCTCCCCACTGCCCATGGCCAAAGTTAAAACTCCTTCTTCCACAAAGTTGAGAAAGAGGAATCCTGATGCAAGGCTTTGGCTGTTCATAGAACAAAGTATTTGGTTTAGAATTATCATTTGTGAGAAATTATTAAATATACAGACACATTCCATTGATTTGATATCTTAAGTATTTGCTGCTGCTTCTTTTCATCTTCTTAACACACACGCGCGCGCGCACACACACACACACACACACACACACACACCTCATCTCAAGGGCTAATAATGTGACCTTGTCATGAGAACTGGTCAAAGCTAAAATATTTACACTGTGAAGCTTCTAGGCTTTTTGGTTCATTTGTAACATGGAGTCTGATGGATGCTTTATGTGGCAGAATGACCTTTCAATTTTTGGATTAAAAATAATTAAAATAATGGCAAGAATGAACTTTTAAGGTTCAGCATCATTAATGTCCTCTTCAGATACAAAATGCATTAAAGACTCACTCCATATATAAACTCTGAAGAGAAATTCATGAGTCTTATAATAAAAACTGGACAGTATTAAAAGTTTAGAAAGTACTTTCCCCCAAATTATGTTACTATGCCTGAAATCCTCACTATAACTCACAGGAGGTGAGATAGGGTGGGTGGTTTTATTATCATAACTATTATTATAATTTCTCTTTTCCACCCATCTCCTCTTTTGTACTGTACAGACAGATTAACTGAGTTTAATCTAAAAAACTTTAGGACCCAGTCTGAAACCTGACCTTCTGACTTGAATTCATAGAATCACAGTTTCTCAATTGTGGTACTACTGACTGACACTATAAGCTTTTCAAAATGCCATCACCACAAGTGATAATTAACTCCATTCCCACAGAGCCCAACTCGACTTTGTATGGACTCTGCTTAATGGGACACAGTTGCTAGACGTGGCTGCAGATACTAGCTGGGCTGTCTCCAGCAAGAAGACTATGAGCAGTACTGTCGTATTTATTAAAAGTTATCCATTCAACAGGGAGGACTCACCCAGATATCAGGCCAAGACAGATATCTTGGATAGGCTTGATTTTTCTCTATGATGCACCATAGATCTGATGCATATTAAAGAGTTATGGTGTCATCAGTGCTTTGCATCAATTATTTATGCTTTCCCCCATTCTGGGCTCAATGCAGGATTGCATTTCCTGGCCCCCTTAGTGCTGGGCAGTACCCTTCAACAAGTTCTGGCCAAAGATTTAAGTCACTTTTGGGCTTCCCTGGTGGCTCAGTGGAAAAGAACCTGCCTGTCAATGCAGAAGTCCTGGATTTGATTCCTGGGTTGGGAAGATCCCCTGGAGAAGAAATGGCAACCTACTCCAGTATTCTTGCCTGGGAAATTTCATGGACAGAGAAGCCTGGCGGGCTACAGTCCATGGGGTCTCAAAGAGAGACACAACTTGGTGGCTGAGCACACACGCACGCAATGTCACTTTAGGCCAGAGCAGTAACTTGCTAATGAAAGAACCTCCCAGCTTTCTCTCCCACCTGGCACAGTGACAGGTCATGCTTGTGATGGTGAAGGCTTGGGTCCCTCTCTGTAAGTTTAGGTCCCTGAGTGACCATATGAGCAGAAGACTACTGCTCACCTGCAGTAAATATATAGGATGAATAAAAACGTAAGTGCAAAGTGTTTTAACCATTGAGATTTTTAAGGCTGTTAGTTTAGCATAATTTAACTTATTGTGACTGATGTAAGAGCTGAAATATGAGAACAGATTGAAAAATAGATTTAGGTTAAATCAAGGTCATTTATATGAAAACAGAAAATATAATATAAAACCATTTAGAGCTTCCTTAAGTCTTAGGGTTCTCTATTTTCATTCACTAACTCTCTAATATTTGGAAATCATTTCAACAATGGTTCTTACATACCTGATATGGTATGTAAACTACATTATTCTATTACATTAGACTTATTCTTCATTCATTCAAATAGTATTTATTGAACAGTAAATATATGCCAAGTATTATTTGGAATATCTTTCCACTTCATATTGTTTTTGACACCTTTCTTGTGATGAAGACAGATGGCAGAAAGAAGAGGGAGTTCACTTTAATGTCTAAGGAGTGATATATTTAGGAAATGAATCTGAGGCTTTGTGGGGGTTCTTTGTTTGTTTTTAAACTTTCCATTTGCATAGAAATTATTAGAGAAAATGGAAATGATTTCATATGTGTAGCCAGGAATTTTCCACCATTATCACCTTCTACTTTCTTACCTGTAAAATACGGATAAATTTGTGGTTTTTCACTTAAAGGATAATGGCAGAGAGGTGGAATGACAAGGTTTGAATTGTGGATTGAAAACTGGATGGATGTGTGATTTCAGGCAAGTGACTTAACCTCCCTCTTTCTTACTTTTTTCAGCTGTAAAATGATACAACAGAGCTTAGTTTACAGGGTTGTTGTACATTTGAATCAGTTCTAATGAAGTGGATGAACCTGGAGCCTGTTATACAGAGTGAAGTAAGTCAGAAAGAAAAACACCAATACAGTATGTTAACACATATACATGGAATTTAGAAAGATGCTAATGATGACTCTATATGCGAGCCAGCAAAAGAGACACAGAGATAAAGAACAGACTTTTGGACTCTGCAGGAGAAGGTGAGGGGGGATGATTTGAGAGATTAGCATTGAAACATGTATATTATCATATGTGAAAGAGATCGCCAGTTCAGGTTCGACGCATGAGACAGGGTGCTTAGGGCTGGTGCACTGGGATGACCCTGAGGGATGGGATGGGGAGGGAGGTGGGAGGGGGTTCAGGATGGGGGACACATGTACACCCATGGCTGATTCATGTCAATGTATGGCAAAACCCACTACAATATTGTAAAGTAATTAGCCTCCAATTAAAATAAATAAATCAATTAAAAGGAAAAAAAGAACGCAATGCACAAGTGGCTTCAAACAGTACCTGGCATGTCCTAAGTGCTCTAGGAACCGATGAATAAAGCACTGGAGCTGGACTACTTCTGTGATGCAAACATCACAAAAGATGTTTTGCTTTATTCACCACTACAACCTAAACATCTCGTTTGGTACTTGGCATAAAACATACAAAACAGGGACTTCCCTGATGGTCCAGAGCTTAAGAATCTGCCTTCCAATGCAGGGGATGTGGGTTCAATCCCTGGTCAGGGAACTAATATCCCACATGCCTTGGGACAACTAAGCCCGAACACCACAACTAGAGAAGTTGGTGTGCTGCAGCTACCGAACCTGCATGCTCTGGAGCCTGTGCTCCACAAGTAGAGAAGCTCCCGTGTACAATAGAGAAAGTCTGTGTGCTGCAACAAAGACCCAGCACAGTCAAAATTAAAACAACAACAACAGAAAAACATTTACTGAACAGTTCTACTCCTAACCGTGCAACTATCTACTACTGCCTGTCTCACACACTGTGCTCAGCTCTAAGCACTTGGAATAGTCACTGTCCTAGGTCATGCTCCTCTTTTGTAAGATGAAAGGATGATACAAAAGAGCTATAAACTATGTAGCTATAAAAGAACTAGAATCAATAATCTTACTCTACCACACTTTTCAGAAAAAAGGATGATAAAAACCTTGCAACAACATAATTTGAAAACAATCAACAGTATGAAAACTCTACAAAGTTGCTCTATTGTGGTTTTTAATATTTTAAAAAGAAATTTAAAAGATATTGCTGCATCAAAAAGGGCAGTAAAACTCATTGGCGCTAATGCCATTGCTCAGAGATATGTTACCTTTTCCTACAAGCTCTGTGCAGAGGGAAGGAGAAACAAGTTGAATAAAGAGTCATTAACGTACAAACTTTCAAGTAGAGTAAGAATAAATCTTGGAGATCAAATGAATAGCATAGTGGGGACTTCCCTGGAGGTCCAGTGGTTAGGACTCTGTTTCCATTGTAGGGGGTGCAGGTTTGATCCTTGGTTGGGAACTAAGACCCCACATGCCCCATGGCCAAAAAAAAAAAAACAGCCAAACAAACTCTATGCATGGTGATAATTACACAATTCTGTAAACATACCAAAAATCATTGAAATGTACAAGCAAAGCAAGTGGGTTATATGGTATGCATATTATAATGCAATAAAAATTTTTTAAAAAGTACAGCATAGTCATTATAGTCAACAACAATGTATTATATAACTTCAAAACTGCTTGGAGACTAGATTTTACATATTCTTATCACAAAAAAACAAATAATTATGTGATGTGAGAGAGGCCTTAGCTAGAACTACACTGATGACCGTGTTGCAATGTGTAAATATATCAAATTATCACATTGTACACCTTAAATGTATACAATGTTAAAAGTAAATCATATCTCAAGCAAAAAAGAGTAATTAATGGCCCTGCCATCATGTATTAAACCTGTCTTGGTTTTGCTTGTGAAAGACAAAACTTGACCCACAAACAGTATAATCAAAGTGATTTAAACTTTCAAAGACTCAGTTTTTCCATCTATCAAATGGGATAATACTACATACTCCACTGGGATTGTCATTAGCATTACATGAAATAACTTAGCAAAGGATCAAGCAAGTAGCAAATATCTGCTTCTATTCTGTCAACAGTAGCAATGAACAGGGTAATAATAACTATTTTTGCAATTATTTAGAAGAAAGCCACTTCCTCACAAATGTTAACAGTGTCCACAGTTCTTCTTCTGGCTGATACTGCAGAGTTTCAGCAGACAGAGGTTGGTGTTAAAGTACGGGTTTTCGATACGCTAACAGAGCGCCTGGGAGAGGCAGCAGGCAAAGAAATGACTTAGTGACTAAGTCCTGTCTGACTCCTTGTGACCCCCATGGACTACAGCCTGCCAGGCTCCTCTGTACCTGCTGGGTAACCCTTTGTGTGAAGTGCTAGATGGTGAGCTGGGGGAAAAAATGTTTAGAGAAACACTTGGGTCAGAAAACAAGAAAATGGAAATGTAGCATAGCACAGTGGTTAAAAATACTACACAGCTATGTTACCTCACTTAACATCTCTGTACCTGTTCCCCCACTAAGAAAAATGGAAATAGTAACGCTGAACAAGACTGCTAAGAGGCTAAAGAGTTAACATTTATAAATGGCTTAGAACAACGCCTGAAATACACCAAGTGCTATATTAGTGTTCACCAAGCCCAAACAGTGATAAAAACAGCTGAAGTGACACAAAATGTCCTGTCAGGAAACCTTTGGAGTAAAGACTGGCAATGTGGCCATCTAGGAGCCAACGTGGAAAGCCATCAGACTCATGCATCAAGCCAACAACCGCGCTCTTCCCACGTGCAAGATGAAGAGCTGCAGCCTTAAAGAGCTGATTCACGTTTGACATGACAGATGGGCCAGAGGCGAAGGCAGAAGGGAGTACCAGTTGAGACTGGGAATAACAGAAGTGTGTGCATAGGTAACAGGACTCTTCCTATGGTCTTCCACAGCATCCCATAGTGATCCACAGCATCCTAGGTATGTGTTGATTATACGAAAGTGTCTCCCCAAGGCGGGGCTCCCTGAGGTGTGGGCTGCATCCCGTTCACCGTGAAATCCCTCTTCCAAGGTGCTCAATAAGTATGTGTTGAGGTCAGGCCAAAGTGAGTAAAAGACTGAGCCTGTAATTACTGAGCACTCAGTTCTCAGGCCCCTAATTGCTCCCCATCCCACTTTCAATCCCCCCGATGCTGCTCTAAATTGCTAAACGGGTGGGAAGGGAGAGCTGTGATTCCAAAAACATGGCCCTTTGAGGAAAAACCTAGTCTTCTTTGTAGTGGTGGCTTAAAATTACCCAACAGTGAAGCTGGCTGAGAAGCCCTCTGCTTAGCAGTCTTCTCCAGCCACTTTCCTCAGTTCATCCACAAACACCTCAATACTGGCACAAATGAGACTGAAATCACCAGCTTGGCAAATAAGCTGATTTTTTTTCTTCCTTCTTTCTCAATAGCCATCCATCTACCAAATTTTTTCCCGTGTTTTCCTTGAGAATCTCTTTCTCCTACAGCCCTCTCACTAATCTTTCTACCACCAGCCACCACACTGATGCTGAAGCTGAAGCTCCAATACTTTGGCCACCTGTTGCAGAGAGCTGACTCATTGGAAAAGACTCTGATGCTGGGAAAGAGAGAGGGCAGGAGAAGGGGACGACAGAGGATGAGATGGTTGGATGGTATCACTGACTCAATTTTGAGCAAACTCCAGGAAATAGCGGAAGACAGGGAAGTCTGGTGTGCTGCAGCCCATAGGGTCACAAACAGTCGGACATGACTTAGCGACTGAACAAAAACAAATCATCTCACAGAATCCATGCTTGGATGACTCTGCAGTCTTACTGTGATTTTGCCTACATATCACTGCAACAGAAATCTTCCTAAAATACAGGTTTCATCATATCTCTTTCCAGTTCAAGACCAAGGCTCCCTATTTTTTACCTTTACCTAACCTACTTTGCAGATCCTCCATACTTTGGCTCTACCTGTCTATGTATTACTTACTTACTAAATTTTGTATGCAGAATCTTCTATCCTACTTAGGGATCTCACAGCACTAATCCCTGAAATTGTTCTCTCATTTCAGTATGATATCTGTAATATTTGCTTCTCCATGCTTTTCCCATGTTGTTTCCCCTTTTGGGATATCCTAATCCTCTGGCTACTCAAGTGCTAGCCCTTCAATTAATATTCTACTCTAAGCCACATGAGTCAGTACTCATGCATAATTATATTATCCTGTGTTTCCCTTCCTATTTCCTCTTCTTATGCAAAACTGTTCCTTCTTTAAGAAAACTATAAATTGCTTGAGGGTAGGAAGTTCACAGTATTTTTACCCAACATTCACTAGGTTCCAGCCTTGTGTCAGGCACTGCACTAGGCTTTGAGAAACAGTGATGAATGAGATGGTCACAACCCTCGTCTACCCAGCACCTATGTTCTACTTTGTGTGTGTGTGTGGCAGTAAGATAAGAAATTTCACATAATTATATGATTAGAAACTAAGGAAAGTATCATAAGGTAAAAGTATAGGGTGCCATGAGACCATGATAAAGCTTCACATTGAAAGAAAATACACCTGAGCTGATATCAGATGAATAACAGACAAATAGGCAAATGTCCATAGGTTTAAAGAAGTTTGAACCTTAGAGGAACTAAAAAGAGGCTGGTATCCACAAGTGCAGGGGGCAGAGGATGAGCCATATCAGATAAGGCTACTGAGGTACAAGCTGGGTGTACTTCCTCACATCATGCCTGAATCACAAAGTACTGGCTAAGTGAGGGTAATGTTTACATGGTCCTTAAAGGAAATGGCAACCCACCCCAGTATTCTTGCCTGGAAAATCCCATGGATGGAGGAGCCTGGTGGGCTATAGTTCATCAGGTTGCAAAGTGTTGGACACGACTGCATGAGTAACACTTTAAGAGTCATACAGCATGATGACGGAGGGCATTTCTGAACTTTTCTTCTCTGCATACTTGGGGTTTGGGCTTCCCAGGTGGCTCAGTAGTAAAGAATCTGCCTGCCAATGCAGGAGATGCAGGTTCCATCCCTGAGTTGGGAAGATCCCCTGAAGAAGGAAACAGCAACTCACTCCAGTATTCTTAACTGGGAAATTCCACGCAAGGAGGAACATGGAGGGGTACAGTCCACGGAATCTCAAAGAGTCAGACAAAACTTAGCAACTGAGAACCCACTCATGCATACTTGGAGTTTACAAAAAAAGTTGAACATCCAAAACTTAAAAAATATGAACATTTAAGAGCTTAGAATAGTGGTCAAGATTCCCTGTCTTACTGACACAGACATGCCCAGTGAGGATGCAGGGTGAAGGAAATGGTTCAGAAGAAGCTCCCTATGGCATTAGGAATGAGAAGACTTGCTGCTATCAGCTTCGGATTTCTGTTTGCTTTCTCAAGTTCAATTAAAAAAGCACAGAACAATGACAACTATGATATGGATCTACTCCGCTTTACAAGTTTGATGCCAAAATGCTTTACACAGGTCACCTAACAGATGATAATGTATTTCAGCCATTACCAGAGAGAGTAGGATTCAAACCAGTGACCCCGAGGTGAGAGGTTGTATATCCAATTACGAATTCCCACTTTCCTTAACTGTTAAGATGCCTAAAGCAATATATTTTATTTACATCAAGATGCATTGTATAAACTATATTTGATAGAAGAGATGACTTCACGTTCTCAACTTAAATCAAAGAATGCTTACTTAAGTATTTTTTTAATTGAATCACACTTTAATGCCATCGTATAATCTTTCGGTTAACAGTGCTCATCTTGATTATTCTAACAAAGAGAAACATGGAAATTAATACTTAAGTTGTAGAGCTTATGCCATCTATAAAAATACACACTAGAAAATACAAAAGAGATACCTGGGACATCTGTGAAGGTTTCTCCAAGGACAGATACGTGGAAATTGAGTCCTAAGTCCTTAAGATGCATCAATATCTTAAAAAAACTCTCTGGATCTTTATCATGCTCCCTGGAAATAAAACCACAAAATATCACTTGTGATATCTTAGGGCATGTATTAGGAAAAGTGTTTTCACTTCTCATAGGCTCAATTCCTCTCCCGGTCTACTGTTAGGGGAACCTCTGGCATCAGAGCAGAGATCTTCCCCCACCCTTACACTGTAGCATTATCATTGTGTGTGTTCATGAATCTAACTTTGCCAGGCTCCTCTGTCCATGGGGCTCTCCAGTCAAGAATACTGGTGTGGGTAGCCAACTTCTTCTCCAGGGGATCTACCCAACCCAGGGATTGAACCTCAGTCTCTTGCATTGCAGAGAGATTCTTTACCATCTGAACCACCAGGGAACCCCTAACTTCTCTATCATGGATTGAAATTCAGTCCTATCAAAGTCTTAAGGCTCAGCAGCTTTTCATTAAGGGAGAAATTTATCATGTTTTTCACATTTTGGGGTTAGAACATAGAAAGTCTGGGCTTCCTGGGTGGCTTACCGGTAAAGAATCTGTCTGGGATGCAGGAGACACCATCGGTTCGATCCCTGGGTTGCAAAGATCCCTTGGAGGAGGGCATGGCAACCCATTCCAGTATTCTTGCCGTGGATAATCCCATGGACAGAGGAGCCTGGCAGCTACGGTCTATAGCGTCGCACAGAGTCGGACATGACTTAAGTGACTGAGCACGCATGCATAGAAAGTCTAGCGTATTTTCCTTTCTCCTAAAATGGTTAATTTCCCACTTAACACGGGTTTTTAACAAAAGAAAAGATCAGTCTTCAAACAACAATTCTCTACTGATCATGAGAATGTACCAAAGATGCTTTTCATTTCTGTGAGTCTGAATACCTCCCTCTCACATTTACTGAGCCTCTTTGTGTCCACAAGGAACACACAATTTAGGGAGTGAGATTACAGACTCTCTCACTAATCTCTCATTTTAAATAATTGAATGGAGAATTATAAATACATCAAAAGGGGATAGGCCTGAGTCTAAGTCTGCTGAGTATTAACTTAGGAGTGGAGGTTAGTCAACACATAAAAGAATAGTAATAAAGATAATTCTTTCATTTAGTAGAAGCTTTGAAAAACATGGATTATTTTTGTTTGTTTAGCTTGTCAGTCTTCTTTGTAATGACAGAATGAGAGGCTAAAGGACACTAAAATTAAAAAAAATTCACCAATTCAAAAAATCACACTAAAATGGAATGAGTTATATTTTACATTCTAAGGTGTGAATATTTCAGTATTTCTTGCAGTTAATTACACTGTTTTAAATTATCTTATTTCTGACAGATGTGGACCAGATGTCTTCAAAATATTTGCTTTTTTATTTATAATTCAGAATTTAAACTTATTTTCTATATTACAGAGGAATAGCTATATATCAGCAATTGAATTTCTCATTTACCAACTAATTATGTAAAATAAATCTGTAAATTGATCAAACTGCTATATGAAATATGAAAATTACATCATTCAGGAAATCTCATGAAAAATGACATCTGCAACCCTAAATGTGTTAATTCACAATTCAGTCAATATTTTCAGTATCAAGAATTAAAACAAATGCATCTTCTGATTAACATTTTAAAACAGCACTTATAATCTCCTGGAATTGTAAGATCTTATAGAATTAGAGTTCTGTAACAATTTATTTTAAGCTCTATATTTCTGTTTGATTCGCTTCAAATAACAAAGAAAGCAATGGTAAAATGTTCATTGCTTTTTAAGATGACGGGTATTACATACATGTACTATTGGGAAGTTTTGGGGGTAATTCTCATATATTCTACTGCTATGGGCAAGAACAAAGATTTTAAACAGTTTAAAGAATCCCCCATATGCTATCTTCAACCACATCAAACAAATAGTTGCCACCTAATCTGTAACATAGGTTATTTTACTCTGATTCTCTTGGAAATACTTAGATGAAAAGAATGGAAACAATGTAACATTTTAAAGAGGGAGAAACACTACAGGGAAATCTAGCCACTCCATTCTCTAAATTTTTCATTCTGAGTTCCAAAAATTTTGGCTTTGGTTCCTTAAGAGAATATCTATTCTAAATATTTTCTGCTGCTTTTTTGTTTGTTGTTTGGTTTGTTTTGTATTAAAATAAAAGTAGACGCAGTTTGGGATTGGAAGGATGTTTAATTGGGTAGAAGCTGTAGTTCTTAAAAAATTCCAATGTGAATATTTCAAAGAAGTAGGCTCCACGAACCTATATTTTCAGTGTTTCTATACAAGATAAATGCATGACAATCCTACTGTATTCTTAAGATATTTTTTATAGGTGGACAAAAGCTTTCATATTCAATAGTCACTTTGCATAAGAACACAAAAGAGATTTGTATAGATCCCCTCTCTTTCTGTTTAAACTATAATATATGGATGAATGTAAGGTGAGATTTTTCTTCGGCATAATTATCCCTCAGAAAAAGAGACATTTTATCTAAAGTCCTTATAAAGTCGCTCATAATACCAGGCACTCTTACTTTATTTTTTATGAAGTACAGTTTAAGGAAGTTGCCTTAAACCTAAGACACCAATTGATGAGAATTTTCAATAGTTTTAGCAGTCATTCACTTGATGGAACTGGTAAAAACAGAAGTCAAGGAATTTAATATGGAGTTAGTAATTATTTTGGGAGACATGACCTAATAATTCAAAGTACTGTTGAAAACAAGTATTTTAAAGATCACTAAGAAAAAGTAACAGAATTAAGTGGTTACTAGAGACCATGAGCAGTAAGTGGGTTTGTAAGCTGGAGAAAAGATTTCCAGGGATGGCATCATACAGTATCAGAATCTTGTACCCCAAAACCACTTAGACTAAGTTCCAGATGACAGTTGGTGGAAACGTGCCAGCTGCCTGAAAAGGTGACGTCAAGGATGCATGGGAGGGGGAGTTTACCCAGAACCGCTTCATGAACTACAAGGCTGAGAAGAAATGCTTCTAAAAATGCTCTATGTGTGATATGTGTTTTAAAGTATTATTTATGTCTAAATTAGTGCATTACATATATTTAAGTAGACACTTGACTATTTCATCTATGTCTTTTTCAGTTTACATAGTTAGTCAATTCAGCTGAAAAGTTTTCTCGGTTTTCTCTAGACAGACGAGAAGTTGCCTCCTATTCACAGGATCATTAAAGACGTGAACGGATATTTCACCACAGCCATATAGCAAGGCCTGGATATATCAATGGCAGATCTCAATATATTCTGTCAAGAGAGGAACTCCCATTGCAGATATCCAATGAATTATCCATGGATCTTATCCTAGCAAACATGATATTAATTAACCCATTTAGTAGAATATGTGAATCTGTCTCCAATTGTTTTCTAAGAAATCTAAAGTGAAATTCTCATACTTATGATTTTAGCATAAGGCATGAAATATAGGATGGAGGATTTAAAAATAATATTTTAAGGGTCCCTTTTTGCAAACAGCTGTCAAGATTAAACACACTTTTATAATATAGTCAATTTTCTATAACCACATTTGTAGACTATGGATTCCTAAACACTCTTCTGCTCTTATCCACTGTTGGTAGTAATATAAATTGCAACAGTATTTTAGAGGGCAATTTGGTAATGTACATAATAAGCCTTGAATTGTACATAACTCTTGCCATAGTAATTCCAATTCTAATTTCAATTAGAAAAGTTATTCTCTGAAATAAAGAGGTGCATAGAAATTCAGTCAAGGTAAGTTTTTAACAGCATTGTGTATAATGGCAATGATCTCTAAACAACCTAATGGGATGATAAAGAAATATATTCTGACACATGCGCATGATATAATACCATGCAGCAATGAAAAATAATTTTGCAGAAGTATATTTTTTGACATGGAGAATACTGTTAAGTAAAAGAGACGTGATAGAGTACTAGGTAAACCATACTGAAATGTTAACAGGGTTTATGTGTAGGGGATATATTATAAATGTCTTCTTTTTTTTTTTACTTTTCTATCATTCCTTTAATAAATAAATAAATCATTTTAAAGCTTTTAGGAATTACCTCTCTCTAGGATTCTGCCATACAGTTGTATTCATAAAGGTTTTTGCTTAACTCTGTAGCATTTTCAGTATTTATAGTGGCACATTTACTCGCTGCCTGTGACACTTCCATATTTGACAGCTGCCCATCAAGCTAACGCGATTCATCATAAAACATTCTAGAAGATGAGTCAGAGTCCAAGTCTCCCAACAATTCCCACACTCTTGACTAGGTAAGAATGAAACAGTCTGGCTGAGAACACATTCCTCCGCAGCCCAACTATGGCAGAAGAGACCAGCACAGAATATTTCAGGCTTACTGGAAGCAGCAGATATAGCAAGAACAGCTTTTATTCCCAAATATTATTCAGAACATTTGAAAAGCATAAACTGTTTCCATGTGTTTTTTCTTCCTATATCTGTTCTCTCTCTGTCGCCTTTCCCATTTAGTTTTTTTAGAGCTAAATTTCTTCTTATTCTTAACATTCATTCAGTAAATATTTATTGAGGATTGCTAAGTTCTCCATACTTGTCACTTATACTCAACTGTTACCCTTTCCTGTTTTCCCACATAACATTATACTTATTGAATGCAACCACTTTGATCTAGTTCCTTGCCTTGCCTGGGCAGAAACCTGGCTCTTTTCAGATGCCATCGCTTCCCCATATCACTCTGGATTGAGAGGTTCATGAGCAAAAGATAAATGATGCCTGCTTTATTTACTACTAAGCACCTAGCGCCTTGCTAGTGGAAGACATTCCTTGTATGCATCAATATTCAGTTCGTCTCTTCTCCTGGGCACACAGAAGACTCCATGTTCATCCCCTTGAAGTAGGAGAGGCTACAGGACTAGTTCTGATCAATGGATTGCCAGCTAAGTGATGTGTGTCACTTCCAGGTAGAAATTTCTAAGAGCAGTTCTGGACAGCACTTTCTCTGTTGTAGAGATCCTTGAAGAGGTCTTCTATCAAGACAGTTAGGATAAAAGACTGAAGTGATATAGACTGCTACATGGAGAAGAGATGCCCAATAAAGTAATCTAAATAAACAGCAGACTTTGAGTTAGTGAGAGAATTAAACTTCTGTTGTGTTTAAGCAACTGAGATTAAGGGGTCTTTATTACTTCAGTATAAGATGGCCTATGCTGACTAATACATGATCTGTGGCATAAAATTAACTGCTCTAAAAATATCTGTTGAATGAATAAAGGTGGAGGAAAAATGATTTACATTTACAGAGCTCCTGCGATGTTCAGGGTCCTACACTAGGGAGCTAATCATGACCTTAAAGCCTCAACCAAGTGGTCATACAAATATAATTATTCCTTCATTCACGATCACACAGAAGAAATTGCACCTGTACTTGAAATAATGTCAAATTACTCTAAAGTCATATTCTTTCTTCTGTACAGTTTTTGACTTCTTCCTTTCTTTCTTCCTACATATAATGAGAAGGAAAAGAGAGCTGGTACCTTCAGTCCATGGTTTTGTTTTCAGATCACCAAGCGATGAACAACTCTTAGATAACTTGAAGTTAAAGCCCACTGGGTAAGATGTGGCAATAAGAATATGGGGAAGTGACACGGGATTATATGATCTCTCTAACATCATGGTTTCGAACTTCCTCACCTTTTCTTATACCTTTAATCACTGTTTCCCTGTTATGAAATACCATGTTACTTTCAAATTCAGTGATGTGTTCCTCATTCTAAAACATAAGGCTTCTGTCTACCACCCTGTGCTAGTTTGTTACGATCACTTACTTCTCTATTATCCCTCTATTATCCGTCTATATGTCTGACAACAATGATCAGTTTTGGTTTCCTGCCACAGGTGCTGCTTCTGGTTTTAAAATGGTGCTTTGAATAGAATTCAACAGATAGTCTTATGAGGCATCAACTTCTCAAGCTCTCCCTCCATCTGATACTATCAGTGCCTTCCCTTCTCTAACTCCACCAGCCCTTTCCCCCATCATTTAGGTACAGGTGACTAGAGCCAAGAATATTCACTCTGGCTTTCTCTGAATGTTATTCATACTGCACTCTGCCCTTTACTTTCAGAGGGAGAATGAAGGGTCCATTTCAGAGAGAAGTGGCTCTGCCACTCACCAGAGATATGACTATTTATTTGTATGTTGCATAAACTCTCATAGCCTCAGTTTTTTCATCTTTAGAATGGGGTAAAAATAACATCTACATTTAAAATGTTGTTAGGGATGAAGTGCCTGGTACTTTGCAGGTATACAATAAACTCTCATTCTCTTCATCTTTGGTATTTGTGGCACTTTAATATTTTAGAAATGTTAACCAATTTAGTCCATCTCCCTTCTACCACAACATATTCTAGAAAATAAGATGGTTTATGTTCCTTACTTTGAGGAAGGTATGACCCAGGGGAAAAGCCTCCTAACCCCCCAAAAAATGGGAGAGTCTTCTTGGCTGGTCACAGGAGCAAAAGCCTTTGCAGAAATGGTAAGGGCTTCAGACAGGTTCAAGTATGTAAGCAAAATGCCATGTGAATGGAGCATAGACCCTCCTGGTCATGTCAGCGTTCCACCTCTAGACAAAAAAAAGGAAGGACTAATGGGGCAGACTTGAGAAGAGAAGCCTGAGAGTCCTCGAGCCATGCACTGCACTTCCTGGGTGAGGCAGAAGCATGACTCCAGACAGTGAATGTCTGAGAGTGTGCACACAGTCCTGGGGACATTTGTGAGAGATTACTGAGCCATGTAGGCATAAACTTGGAGCCAGGATTTCCTTGAATGTCATGGAAAAATCACAGAGTTACTGACAGACTGATAGAAGCAAGGGATCCCTCAACAGTGGCCTGAGAGGAATAAGGACCAGGAAAATGAAAGACAGAGAGGCTTGAAAGGCTTGAGCTTTCCATCACCATATTGAAATGGGCCACTGTACAGAAATTAAGCCACAGAGAAATAAAATTCTAATTTATGCATATCAGGGTTTCAAGCCATCTGCACATTCATATACTCATCTTTCCTGTTAAGAGCAGAAGCAGAGATGTCTACCTTTCCAAATTCAAAGTCTGTTAGAGCTCTAGATGTTCTACCTTGTATTTTCTTGAGAAATCTGTTTTCTCATGGTCAGTTTCCTTCCTAAAACCTGTGATCCTATTCCTTCCTCCACAATTTCTTCATGTGTATCTTGGGCATTTTTGAGTTATCTTTTGACCTGACACCATTTATCGACAACAATAGTTCCAATAATATGCTCCTTCTAGGTGACTTTTCACAGATCCTTTCATCTTAGAATATTCGATACATCCTCCTTTCCTACCTCCTGGGTCTTTCCTACATCTTTGCTCCCATTCTTTCATTCTCTTAGATGAAAATGCTCTCCAACAATACTAATACCCACCTGTGTCCCCCTTCATTCTCACTTCATATTTCCTCCTACATTTGATACCACTGACTTTCTTAGAAGCAATCCTTGCTTGGTTTCCAAATAGTGTATTTAGACTACAACCTAATGACCTCCTCAATGAAATCTTCCCACTCATTCCATCCAGCAGGCCACCCAGTGAAAACCAAATTCAAGGAATCATTTTTCCCAGTAGGTCTCACAACATGATTCCCTTTTAAATCTCCCCCTGCTGAAAGCTCAGACCCCCCAGGTTCTTTCTGTTGAACAATGATTCCCACTCTTCCTGGATATTGTATACAGTAATTTCATTCAGCTGTCTAACTTGTCAATGACCTCTCTTTTTCTACAATTTTTGCCAGAAAGCCCATAGAAACCCATGACTCAAATAACTGGTCTGCCATGAAGTGTCTTAATTAAGATAAACTGGGTCTTTCCCACTCTTGGGATGTTACTTAGCAGCTACTGTTACACATACTTTTAAACCATCACAAAGTATGTAATTACTTCTTCTCAGACCTGGGAGTTTCTATGGAACTAAGCTCTTTCCCCAACTCATTACTAAGTCCTTCTGTTTCCTCTATAATAACGTTTCTCCTTGTCAACTGTGGTGACCTGGGCTGTAATTTGAGACTGAGTAATCATTTAGATTTTCTTTTGGACTATAACATTTCCCTCAAGAGATATGTAGAAAATACATTCAGCACTCAGAGTGTGCATGTGTGTCTGACTCTTTACAACCCTATGGACTGTAGCCTGCCAGGCTCCTCTGTCCATGGGATTTTCAAGGCAAGAATACTGGAGTAGGTTGCCATTTCCTCCTCCAGGGGATCTTCCCAAACCAAGGATTGAACCTGTGACTCCTGGATCTTCTGAATTGCAGGCGAATTCTTTAGCACTGAGTCACTGAGGAAGCGCACATTCAATTGCTTACTGGTTATTCTGAGAACTACTCCTGTAGTCTATCTCCAACAGTGAGAACTTTCTCTTGGGAGAAGACTAGGAAATTCTTTGACATTATTGAGAATTGTTGTGTTTCTACTTCTCAGAAAGGAAGATGCGTGATTTTTGTTTCCTACTTTACCTTGACTTCCAGGAAGCTTACAGTCAGGTTTTCCTGTGTTCAATCTCAGCATCAGTCAAATGGAAATAACAGTAACAAAAAATAAAATAATAGAAACTTAAAAACTCATTGGATGAGCTCAATAATAGGATATTGCAGAGAACAGAATCAGTGTTCTTGAGGTAAACAGAATTTACCCAATGTGAATAATAGAGAAAGTGGACAAAAAGAAAAAATAAGAAAGAACTGAACCGCAGGGAGTTGTAGGACAGGAACAATTTCTTACAACTGTATGTGAATCTATAATTATTTCAGTATGAATTTCAATGACAAAAATGCATGTCCATTGCATTAAATTAAAAATAATTCAGAAATATATGATATATGCACTGAAAGCCCCTATTTTCTGATTCTCCTGATTCTACTCCTCAAATATAAACACTATTAATAACTGGTGAGTAGGCTTCCTGGCCAATTTCTATGCATATGCACAAATATATATTTGTGTGAGTGCATTTTTATATATGGTTTCGTTTATAAACATGAGATTACTATCATTCTGCACTTTCCATTTTCACTAAATACATCACAGATATCTACATACATGAGTGAATAAAGGTATCTCATTTAATAATGTTTCTCTAATATTTCACAATTTAAAGTAAATTCTCCTACTAATGGACATTTACGTTAATTCTAATTCAATGATATTTCAAACCATACATCTGCTTCTTTTTATAAAATTCAAATTTCTCTTTTGTGGAATCCTATTTGTTCTTCTTTTTCCTGCTACCCTGCAAATGTAGCCATCTCAAATCTCTAAGGATGATCTATTTCCCCTTTCCTACAGTGTTTACTATGGTACTTTCAAAGTTTCTCCTACTCACTCTAGTATTTTGTAAGTTCCCTGAGGACAGAGCTCACCCTCTGTTTACCCTGTATTCCTCATGTGCAGAATTAGGCCTGGCATATAGTTTAAAAAGTTATTATTCTGAGTTGACTATAAATCTAGTTCACCTCTCATGAATCTCATAATTTTATTGCCACCAACTATAAATTACCTTTAAAATTATTTATATATGAGGTGACTACACAAGAGTCTTCACTTGGCTCTTCCAAAGACAACTCATCTCTAATACTTAAACTGCTGCCTTGTCAAATATAGCATTAATGACTGAGCTCCTCTCTTGTACTGACACCTCTTCATCCGCCCAATGTTCTAGGACTCAAGCCTGATTCATTTCTGAACACAGAGAAGCTGCTTCCTAGTAGTCCTGATAAGCAACCCATAATCAATTTTGCCATTCTTCCCATACAGATAATTTAAGATTTGCTTGATAATCCATTTTTATAGTACAATGTTATCACCTCATACTGGACAATACCAGTGAATTTCAGACTCTCCCTCTGCCAACTCAGCCTCCAGAATAATTCTTACGTTATCTTCTTCTATATAACTTGCCTTTTATATCTCTTTTCTGAGGTGTGTCCTAAAAACCAGTACATTGAAATTAAGCCCCTCTATCCAACATTCAAATATTTCAATCAACTCATTCCCTCAAATGAATGTTGACACTCATATTCATTCCCAACCTCTTCTTTTCTCTCTGCTGTTTTCCATCCACAGCTCTTGTGCCTACAATCCTGAGTCGGGAACATATCTCTGCTCCTCTCTGCCACTCCTTGCCCACTCCTTTACTGACTTTGACTTTATTCCTACTGGTAGTCATTCATCCCTGTGAAATCCTATCTCCCTCTGAATCCCTGTAAGGACATTCATAAACTACTGATGATTTCATGAATGTGCTCGTTTACATTATCTCATATTTAATTGTATGTTGTCCTCTTATAACTAGTCTGAAATCTCAACCACAACAGTGAAATCCTTTGACTTCAGAAGTTGGTGGGCACTCTAAATACATCTTTGGAGTGAGTGAATGATAGCTTCATCATGGCTGAATAGAGACAGTTACATTTTTTAAATTACGATAGGTTAGGTCTATGAAATAACATGAAGGGTCATATATATTTTTTTTAAATGGAGGATTAAACATGGCCTGGATTATTAGATGCCTTTCATCCAAACGAATTTCAATTCTTAATAATAGGTTTTCATATTCCACTGTGGACATTTTGTCACATCTAGAAATGACAAGGTCTTCAATCATCTGGCAAAGGATCTTAATTTGAAGAGAAAAATCTACTCCAAAACTTATTTCTGATTTAAAAAATGTTAAAGTAGAAATGGGTAGAGTGACTCATAAAAAATTTCTCCAATGGGAAGAAAAAAGCTAAAATTCTGTTCATTTTATATATTTTGTCTTATTTCTAGACTCAAATGAGACTGCTGTGTTTTTTTGGCCGACACAGAGATCTCCTAGAAGAGACATCTCCCTTACTCAGCAGCAACTGCGAAGCATACCAGATTGTCATGGCAATGACTGTGGAAAAGGAGGAACACAATATGGG
Source organism: Muntiacus reevesi (assembly GCF_963930625.1). Lineage (NCBI taxonomy): Eukaryota > Metazoa > Chordata > Mammalia > Artiodactyla > Cervidae > Muntiacus > Muntiacus reevesi. The sequence goes on from NC_089251.1 coordinate 219,159,690, forward strand.
ATGTCTGTTCTATAAAGACCTGCTCAAAATGACGTGTTCTTGTTGCTGCATATGTTGCATTTTTTCATCTCATAAACAGTATTAATTATGTATCTCCTCTCTTCTACATTCTCATAAATGAAGTAAATCTGTATTATTCTACTTAGTCACATAGCATAAAAGACAAAAGTTCAGCCCCAAATTTCACTACCCACTCTTTTGTTGCTTATTATTTAAAGGTATTAAGAACTACTCATATTAGGTGCCAAAGTAGACTAATAATTTATATGGAAAAGAATAAAAGACTCTCAATATGGTAACAGCATCACATGCTCAAAATTAACTATATCGCTCAAGAAACGACTCACCAGAATGAGAAGCCTCGTGAACCAAAGTCTTAATGATTAGTTAAGTCTACTGATTGCTAGTAGGTATCAGAACAAGTTATTTCTGGTCAAGAATGGATAACAAAGTCAAGTATGTTAGTGTATTTGGTGAGAGATCTTTCTGATTAAATAGTCTGCTTTAGTGGTGCATGCAGAGCTGAAAGAAGAAAAAAAGATGCTTATTGGAAGCTAATAATAATCGATCTATGACTATATTCCTAATGGTGTGCTTTATCAGGATAAGTGAAGTAAAATAGTTTACATAGATGATAGAACCTAGTGAACTAGTTAAAAAATCTTAGTTCTGATATTTAGTAGCTGTAATCCAGGGCAAATTACCAAACCCATATGAGATTTAATTTCTTCATCTGTAACAATCTGGCTAATAACACTCAGTTCAAAGAGCTGTTGAGAGGATTAACTTAGATGATATATACAGAACAATTTTCAGTGCCTGGGAAACAGAGAATACACAATAAGTGATGGCTGCAGTTATAACTACTGTTACAATAATTATAATCATCATTGTTTTCATCTTAATTTATAAAACTGGGAAATTAAGAATAGTCCAGTGAGTTTGATAGCCACTATAATTGGACAAAAAATAAAGTTTGCGATCCTTTACTATCAGTTATTTCTAGTACAAGTGGAATGTGTCATTGTCGAACTTTTCAAGTTTACCTTGATAATTACACACAGAGGCATCTAAAGTGTCAAATACATTACATGTGCAAATAATATCATGAGCACTCAATTATGAAGTCGCTCAGTCGTGTCTGACTCTTAGCGACCCCATGGACTGCAGCCTACCAGGCTCCTCCGTCCATGGGATTTTCCAGGCAAGAGTACTGGAGTGGGTTGCCATTGCCTTCTCCTATCATCTACAACACAGAGTTATTAATACAAATATGATTAAAAGTAAAGTTTGTGTATAAAGGCACACATGTCCTTAACTGAATTTGTCTTCTCAAAACATTATCCTTAATTCTGTCAAATGCCACCATTAATCTTGTCACAAACCTACAATTAGCTCAGACACCCTCACAACAATATATTAATCTTGAACCAACACTATATTACCCAAGTATATATCTCTTTTCTTGATATGGTTTAGATGCTCATCATTCCTTCCTAGAACTACTGTAACATCATATCAAATCATTTTCCTAAATAATTACAACAGAAATTGGGTGAGTCAATGGTCATTCACCCCCTTCTTCATTTGTTTGTTATCCAAAGGCAACAAGGAGAAGTGGAAATACAGTGCAAATGTAATCTCCTACAACAACAAGACATAAGCCCTCCTGAACCACACAATAGATGGAAAAGGAGCTCAGAATAATGAAGATCAAACAGGTGGACAGGTGGAAGTGGGATGGAGGAAACCCCTGCTTCTTAGGGAGAGCTGGCAGAAGGCACTTCTCCCAGGGAAGAGTGTGCCATGTACGCAAGACCAAAATCCCTCCTTAGCAAAACCTCAACAGGGTTTGTGTGTTGCTGGTGCTAGAAACTTCCCTATGCCTGGGTCCGTCTTGAGAAACAGAGAATGAAGTCTAAGAAAGAGATCAGACAGAGAAGGCATTTTTTTGCAAGAAGTAGTCTGACAATCATCTTTTCTGGGAGGATTACAGAATGTTATTGGCTGGTACATGAAATAATTTTTTTTCCTGACTACAAAATTCACTCATTTTTATGGATTTGAATGGCACCAGAAATTGAATTTCCCACAAACATCCTAAAATAAAGGTAACCTTTTAAAAAGGTAAACATTACAAAATCTGTTCCTTCTGCTTTAGACTCAAATTTTATGGAATTCATTTTTACAAAATGAAATCTATATCATACTTTCCAAATGAGAACTTACCCAAAGATGCAGTAGTATGTGTATACTCATTTATGACAATATTTTCATTTAGGAATAAGTTCACACATATTCCAGGAACCGTATGTATTTAAGATCAAAATTAAAGAATTAATTTTTCATTTATTTTGCAAAGAGTTTCCTTGATATTTATTCCAATTTGACTTAATATTATTATACTTTTAATACTTTTCAGTTATTTAAACTTAAAAGTTAACATATATGTTAGTATATTTCAGACGAGAAATATTAAAATGATGAACAATTTTAACCATTCAAGTCACAGAAAGAAGCTACTGGTTTTATATCTTTGATGCATTTGTAGGACAGATATGTAATAAATGTCTCTTATTGAGTGTTTTCATCTGTAATCAGGCTTGTACACAAAACCCACAAAAGAAAGTTTATAAAGGGATCTTTTCTTTACTTGATTATCAATTATCTTTAGGATGATGCCAAGAGGACCAGCTTTACATTCAAGATGATACATAACAAAATGTTGTTGGTTTTGTGCATGCTAAGTCAGTTCAGTCTTATCTGACTCTGTATGACCCTACAGGGATCATTTAATTAGAATTTTTTTACAGTGTATTAGACTGTAACAATTCAGAACAACAACAAAAATCACTCATCTAGTATAAGTTTTTGGCCCTAGGAGAAGAATATCCTTGTTTGAAGTTAGGAATTCACTCGATGAAGGAGAACTATGCACGTCTGTGTGTGAGACAGAAGGAAAAGCACGGGGATGCAAGGATGACTGAGGGGGAAGAGAGACCCAACCCTGAAGGAGTCTAAATTCTAGTCAAGGAGAGAAGCTGTTCTCTCTGTGCTGCGATTTGAGAGAGAAGAAGGAAAGTCCATTGTCCACAAAGCTCATCTGTGACTCTTTCAGTCTGAAGTTCCCTAGGCCCGGAGCTTTGGTATATCTAGGTATGCTTAGTCAGTCAGTTGTGTCCAACGCTTTGACCCTCTGGGCTGTACCCCACCTGGCCCCTCTGTTCATGAGATTTTTCAGACAATACTGGAGTGGGTTGCCATTTCCTCCTCCAGGGGATCTTCCCAACCCAGGGATTGAACCCAAGTCTCTTGTGTCTCCTGCATTGCGGGTGGACCCGCACTTGGGAGGCTCATATCTTGCTAGTACAGTTTTAACAAAGTACTCTGTTCGCAGAAGGTTGGTCCTAAATATTATTTGATGACTGGATGGTTAGATGAATGAGTGAATTTCCTTTTTGTGTTTCATTTTAGCAAAGCAGATAAACAAGCAACTTCTTTAAAATGTAAATATTCTGGAGGAGATAAGACGTTAAGATATTAGCAAGAATGTACACGTTGATGTGATTTAATTTAAAGTTATATGTATGTATATGTATGTATCTGTATTCTTTGGGCATTAATATACTGAATTAGATTACTAAGCATGTAAATTTGATGATTAAAGTAGGAAGGTCAAGAATATGAGATTTTGAAATGTGACAAATGCACAAGGAAGGCTAGAATTGTGTGGAATAGCAAATGAAAGGAAGTTTGGAGTGCTTGGGTGAGAGCTAAATGACTCACACTAGGAGAAGGATAAATGTACAAAAAAGTGAGATGGGGCGGTTCCTGCTTTGCAAAAACTTCACCCATTTCACATTTGCTGGAGGCTGGCTTTTAAAGAGTTGATCTGCAAAAGGTAAAGCTTTTTTTTTTTTTTTGGAATATTTTTCTTTTTTGGCCATGCACCATGGTATATGGAATCTGAGTTCCCTGATCAGGGACAGAACCCATACACTCTGAATTGGAAGCACAAAGTCTTAACCACTGGGCCAGCAGAGAATCTCTGTAAAGCGTTTTCAATGGTCTCAGTTCACAAGTTCTGGGCTCTGGCACAAGAGAAGAACAGGGCTTTTCAAGGGGCTCCAGTAGGATGGGGCGGGGGAGGGGGGTGGGGTATCAGGCTGCCATCACCAACTTCATTCCAGCCCAGGGGGCAGTCCCATATACAAGGGATGGAGCCATCGTGTCCACTGGGCTATTCCCTTGAATCTAGAATTACACATGGAAATGTGAAGATAAGCAATGAGACCAGTTCTGGTTGAATCTTTCTACCTCCCTGAGTTCAAGTTCACAACCAGTTTAGTTCAGGGTTCTTTCTTGAAACACATGTGGCTCATGCACCAAGGAGTAATGTGTCTAACAGAATTCCTTGTTCAATTATCCTCACGTCCTCAGTGAAGCGTTGCCTGGCTTTTCCAGGCAGAATTACTAGCTTTCTCTTTTGGGTTTTCACTTATTATGTTGTAATGCAATTATCTGGGAGCTCTCTGAGGTAGGGGTCTCAAAAGAAGCCCTATCAGTACATGTGGAGAAGGATAATATTTGAATACTAAGTATTAACATTAGTATTAATCAATGTGCTTAATGGACTTCTTGCCTCAGTGTTCCCTACTTTTCTAATCCACTTTTCCCCCACCCACCAGCAACAAGGATATTCTAGTCTTTGCCCGTAAGGTAGGGTTATTAAGCAGAAATGCAAAGAGAAGACAAATAGTTAATTCTTGATTTCCACATTAGAATTCTCAGGCTGAGGTCTAAATAACAGTTTTGGAGAATAATACTCAGTAGGTTTTTCTCAACACTTCCTCACTCATTCCACTCCCTCCTCTCCAAATCCATGTGTTAAGAGAGGCACACGTAAGAGGATGGAGACAATCCTGAGTAGATTCCAAGACTGAAAACTGGGGGGATCGGTGGGGGGAGGGAGGAAAAAGCCAGTTTGTTGGGAGAGTGACCTTGGTCTTGTGCCTTTTCTTCTAGAAACAAGCAGGTTTGCAGCAGCTCCACTGGCCAGCATGTCATGGGATCAACTGAGGAAAATAAACAGCCTGAGTCAGAAAAAAAGCAGATTTGCTGGGTTTTCTGAGGTCTAGAAGTGGAATGGGAGAGCAGCCAACATTTCCAAAAGCCCTGAGTAAGAGAAAGACATTTCCAGAGAGTGAGTGCTACAGAGAGTCTCCTGAGGTGCACATAGCATGAACAGCTCCATGTATAGGCAGATGGGAACCGAACATACTAGACACCAGCTCTGGGGTGTCAATCCTAAAGGAAATCAACCCTGAATAGTCATTGGAAGAACTGATGGTGAAGCTGAAGCTCCAATACTTTGGCCACATGATATGAAGAGCTGACTCATTGGAAAAGACCCTCATGTTGGGAAAGGTTGAGGGTAGGAGAAGGGGTGAGAGGCTGAAATGGTTGGATGGCATCATCGACTCAATGGACATGCATTTGAACAAACTCCAGGAGTTGGTGAAGGACAGGGAAGCCTGGCGTGCTGCAGTCCATGGGGTTACAAGAGTCGGACATGACCGAGTGACTGAATAACAACTGGGAGGTGATCACCAAGAACCACACAGGACAATATTCTTCTCAAAGGATGCCAGTGTGGGCCTGTGCCTATTGAGATCAAGTTTTCTCCTTTGACGCTCCTAGGCATTGTTAGGACTTGAAGTGCTACTTGAAGGAGAAATCGGGAGAACTGTAATTTTACTGATTTATCATAAATCCACTGAGAGAATCCTGAGGTAAGAGAGTCAGGTTATAGAGAGACAAAAGTTAATAATAACAACATAAACTTATATAGCCTTTATATGGATTAGAAACTGTTTTAAGACCACGGGATGGGTAAAATCATTTTCTCCTCAAAACTCTGTGAGGTAAGCAACATTCTTCCATATAACTTATAAAGAAACTGAAGCTCTGTGAGTTCCCAGAGTGGCCCAGTATAAAGGGTAGACCTGGGATTTGAACCAGCAGTCTGTGCTCACAAATTACAACCCAGCGTATGTGGACACTGGGGGTGCCAAATTCCTTGCCTCTGGTAAACGTGTACTGAATGTAAAAATCAATGAGTGAATAGTTGTATCTTGGATTCCTTTTATGTTGTACTATAGATCAAGTTCATTTAATATGGCTCTTTTACAAATGGCTAAATTACAAACTTAAGTTCTTTCATCTAAAAGGGCAATATGATTGTAATATATATTTTTATTATTTTTTTATTAAATAGTACAGCTGATATCATGTGAAATACCAGGCTGGATGAAGCACAAGCTGGAAGCAAGACTGCCAAGAGAAATATCAATAAGCTCAGATATGCAGATGACACCATCCTTATGGCAAAAAGCAAAGAGGAACTGAAGAGCCTCTTGAAGGTGAAAGAGGAAAGAGAAAAAGCTGGCTTAAAATTCAACATTCAAAAAAACGAAGATCATGGAATCTGGTCCTATCACTTCATGGCAAATAGATAGTGAAACAATGGAAACAGTGACAGACTTTATTTTGGGGGGCTCCAAAATCACTGCATGGTGACTGCAGCCATGAAATTAAAAGATGCTTGCTCCTTGAAAGAAAAGCTATGACAAGCCTAGATAGCGTGTTAAAAAGCAGAGACATCACTTGCCGGCAAGGTCCACATAGTCAAAGCTATGGTTTTTCCAGTAATCATGTATGGATGTGAGAGTTGGACCATAAAGAAAGCTGAGCGCTGAAGAATTGATGCTTTTGAACTGTGATGTTGGAGAAGACTCTTGAGAGTCCCTTGGACTGCAAGGAGATCACACCAGTCAATCCTAAAGGAAATCAATCCTGAATATTCATTGGAATGGCCTGGCACAGGCCCCCAAATACCAGGAATTTTTTCTATCACATTTCTGGAGGCCAGAAGTACAAAATTGGTATCAGCAGGCTGAAATCAGGATGCTAGCAGAGCTTGAGTACCTCTCGATGGTCTAAGGAAGAAACCTCCTTTCCGCTTCCTTACATATCTTCTAGCCTCTGATGGCTGCCAGTAATCTTTAGTCTCTGTTCTCTGCATCTTGGGTCACAGTGCCTTCTTCTCTTCCATCAGGATCGAATTTCCATTTGCCTCCCCCTTATAATGGACTTCCCTGGTGGTTCAGACAGTAAAGAGTCTGCCCACAATGCAGGAGACCCTGGTTCAGTCTCTGGGTTGGGTAGATCACCTGGAGAAGGAAATGGCAACCCACTCCAATATTCTTGCCTGGGAAATCCCATGGGCGGAGGAGCCTGGTGGGCCATATGGAGTCACACAGAGATGGACATGACTGAGCAATTAACATTTTCACACTTCACTTTCCTGCTTATAAGGACATGTGCAACTGTATTTAGGGTCCATTCAGATATTCCAGAATAATTTCCCACACTCAAGATCCTTGACTTAATCATATTTGCAAAGTCCTTTTATGCCAAGTAAGAGTCCCTTGGACAGCAAGGAGATCAAACCAGTCAATCCTAAAGGAAATCAATGCTGAATATTCATTGAAAAGACTGATACTGAAGCTGAAGCTCCAGTATGGGGCCACTAGATGTGAAGAGCTGACTCATTGGAAAAGACCCAGATACTGGGAAAGATTGAAGGCAGGAGGAGAAGGGGACAAGAGGACAAGGTGGTTGGATGGCATCACTGACTCAATGGACATGAGTTTGAGCAAACTCTAGGAGTTGGTGAAGGACAGGAAAGCCTGGTGTGCTGCAGTCCATGGGGTCACAAAGAGTCAGACACAACTGAGCGACTGAACAACAACAATATATTTGATTTACAATATTATATTAGTTTCAGATGTACAACAGAGTGAATCAGTATTTTTATAGATTATACTCCATTCAAAATTATCATAAAATATTGGCTGGACTCCATGGGCTGAACATTATATCCTTGTATATTATTTTTTATACATAGCAGCTTGTATGTAATATATTTTTAAATAAATAACTTGCATGTAAACATTTTAGGTTAAGGCATGAATGGAGCTTTTTTTCCTGTTATTTTACTTAAGATATTCCTATTGACTCATTTTCCCTAGCCTAAATCAGATTTTGAGATATGCTGCTTTATTTTTCCTTACTTTTTATTCACTTCACCTACTAAGATGACCTCTTAGTCTAGTGACTTTTAATCCTTACCTAAGTAATCCATTTGCTAAGAACTGTTAGTTTCTAATATCTATCTGCTGTATTATACAGAGAATGCTTGACTTTTTATGATAGATTTCTTAATGTAACAAGTATGTATTTATAGAACTACCTGGTGGTAATCATAAAGCTAAAACACCAAAGTGTTTAACCATATAAACAGTTTAAGTTTTATTTAAGTTCCAAAGAAGTTTATGCAAGATAAATAGAGTCCCAGGAAGAGTAATTTATGTAAGAAAGAAGGAACATGCCCCTGTCAAAACAGCCATTTCCTCCAGTTATCAGCTCTCTATTGTCAGGTCAGATAAAACATGCATTGGCCCGTAGAGGATGGTGATGATTTAGACAGACTTGGAGGAGAAAGGACAGTACTGAAGAAAAGGAATAGAACATGAGCAGAAACACTCATCACAGAAGCAAGGTAAATGAACGTACTCCCTAAATCCTGGATGAAGGGGTGTGTCTACACATACACACATAAGCAGCAATAGGCATATTTGTTTATTTTTCAAGTACACTTTAATATTTGACTGAAGAAGTCAAATGGGGTTGTATGGAGAGCAGGCTTGCAAGGTGCTGGCCATGTTTTGCAATCAGTCAGAGCTGAGGGCTGCTTGCTCCCTCTGAAGGGGTGGCATTCTCAGTTTTCACTGTTCCTATCTAGCCTTTTTCATTCATCAGTGACACTAGCCTGGTAACTATCAGCCTGTGATTTGTCAGCCCAGAGTGGTGGATCTTAATGTGGCATGTTGCAAATCTTAGGGAACTACTGGAAACACCAGTACCTGGGCATCATCTCAGACCAACTGATTAAGAATCCCTTAGAGTGGGGCTTGCACTTGAGCATTTTCTTATGTGCAGGCAAGTTTGAGCACCACTTCCGACAAGGTTAAGCGCCATTTCCTACAAGGTCTTTATTGCTGGGATGAAGGCAATTCCTTATTATTATTATTTTCTGCATACTAGTACTTCTTAATCTTGACTGCACATCAGAGTTGACTAGGGCACTTAAAAAAAATTGATGCAAGGGCCCCTCTCTTAGAAATTCAGGTTTAATTGGTATAAGGGGGACAGGCATTCTTAATTAAAAAAAGAAACAAACCTCATTTTAATAGACAGCCAATATTGAGATCACTGATGTGGGAGGTGAAAGCCGTAGAAGGACTCTGGGCAAAAGTACACGAAGAAGGCTGGGATATTTACCCCAGGTTAGAACTGCAGGGCGCTGAGGTCAGAGAAGAGAAAATGAGAAGGTTATTATGCTAGTTTAGGTTTATGTGCATAGGGACTGAACCAGGGGTATGGTATATCAAAAAGATGGAAAGCGAAAGAATCCATGGAATAAATATTGTGAAGATGCATGCTATTGTTACAGAGTAGTAAGCTTTCCCTTATAATTTCCTAATTTCACATTAGCCTTGAAAGAAGTCTGAAACCTGACATCAAGCTGCTTGAATTATCTAAAAACCAAAAAACCTTCACTGAGAATTTAGTCTGAAGTAGCACTGGGCTGGTAATTTCCTTAAGCACTTGACAGAGGCAAACACACATCCCTCCTGGAGAAATCCAGATACAACTCGGGCAATCCTCAAAGAACTGCCTTTAGTGAAGTTCCAAAAAATTTGGCTTCTCGGTCAAAAATCAAAAACATATGGAAAACAAGCAATCATGAAAAGAAAAAAGACAGTAGACCCACAAAAGTTTCAGATATTGGAATTATCAAACATGGAATATAAAAGTTGTATGTTTGAAGTGTCTTTTAAAAAGGGACTAAATATATGAAGTGAAAGCTGCTCAGTTGTGTTCGATTCTTTGTGACCCCATGGAATATACAATCCATGGAATTATCTAGACTAGAACATTGCAGTGGGTAGCCTTTCCCTTCTCCAGGGGATCTTCCCAACCCAGGGATCGAACCCAGGTCTACCACATTGCAGGCAGATTCTTTACCAGCTGAGCCACAAGGGAAGCCCAAATATATGAAGAGCAGGGGATTATTAAAAATGACCAAAGAGTATTGAACAAGTAAAAGAAAGAAGTTTGAGTGATGAAAAATAAAATGACTGAAATTAAGGGAGAATTAGTAAACTCAGAGATAAAGCTAAAGAAAACACCCAGGAACCAGAAAATAGAATCAAAAGACATGGAAAGGATGGAAGAAAGATTAAGAAATAGATGATCAGGAAAATCAAGACACAGAACACCAAAGAGAGAGAGAGAGAATGAGGCAGAGGCAATATTTGTAGATATAATAGTGAATATTTCTCAGAAGTGATGAAACACATCAATTCAAAGATTTAAAAATTCTAACAAATCCCAAGTAAGGTAAAGAAAGAAATCCAATCCTGCACATAGGTGAAAGTGGAGTACACCAAAGACAAAGACAAGATCTTCAAAGCAGCTAGAGAGAAAAGTCTGATTAAGAAATTTCTCCATAGCAAAATGGGGAAGCCCTAGAGGTTCAGTGGGAGAGAATCCACCCACAATGCAGGAGATGGAGTCATGGGTTCAATCCCTAGGTCAGGAAGATCACCTGGAGAAGGAAATGGCAACCCACTCCCGTCTTCTTGCCTGGAAAATCACATGGACAGAGGACTGGATGGGTTACAGTAGGATGTGACTTAATGACTAAAACAGTAACAATCATAGCAAAATAAAGCTGAAAGAATTTGATCTCAACCTAGAATTGCATACTCAGAAAAGATATTCTTAAGAACAATGGAGAAATAAAAGATAATTTCAGATGAGTTTGCCACAAGCACTCTCACTAAAAGCAATTTTTTAGGTGAGGAAAGGTCTAATGTGCAAGAGGGAATAATAGGAAAGGAAAGAGAAAAATATATAGGTAAGTTTGTATATTAAAATCACCAGGGTAATTATTTTTAAAAATCAACAATTAAAAAAATTCAACAATTAGTAGACAGGAGGATGGAATGAAAGAAATATTAAGAATGGCAATTACTTTTATATGCAGACTTTTGCAGTGAGTTTGTATTAATAAAATGTTCTCATTTTTACATTTCAGTATTATTTAAAGTGTTTAAAATGAATGTGTAATGTTTACAAAAAAGTTGCATATTGTTCTTTCTTTCCTTTTCTCTGTTGTAATGCTTAAGCAAATTTTGTTTGATTAACAGCTACTGCTAAGTCCTGAGCAGGCAAGGACTGTATACATGAATTTTTCCTTACAATTGCATCCTTAATGCAACCACTGCTCAAGAATTATTGAATGAATGAACAACCTCATACCCACTACATACACAACTTTCGTTAGGTGGAATAATGGCCCCTTCAGGAAATCTCCACATTCTGATCCTTGAAACTTGTGAATATTACCTTGTTGTTGTTCAGTTGCTAAATTGTATCTGACTCTTTGTGATCCGATGGACTGCAGCACACCAGGTTTCCCTTTCCTTCACTATCTCCTGGAGTTTGCTCAAATTCATGTCCACTGAGTCAGTGTTGCCATCCAACCATCCCACCATCCTCTGTTGTCCCCTTCTCCTGCTCTCAATCTTTCCCGGTATCTGTATCTTTTCCAATGAGTCAGCTCTTCACATCTAGTGGCCACCATACTGGAGCTTCAGCTTCAGCATCAGTCTTTCCAATGAATATTCAGGGTTGATTTCCTTTAGGATTGACTGGTTTGATCTCCTTGCTGTCCAAGGGACTCTTACTTGGCAAAAAAGGACTTTGCAAATATGATTAAGTCAAGGATCTTGAGTGTGGGAAATTATTCTGGAATATCTGAGTGGCCCCTAAATGCAATTGCTTATGTCCTTATAGTGAAGTGAAGTGAAAGTCGCTCAGTCGTGTCTGACTCTTTGCGACCCCATGGACTACTCTTTGCGACCCCGTGGACTATACAGTCCATGGAATTCTCTGGCCCAGAATACTGGAGTGGGTAGCCTTTCCCTTCTCCAGGGGATCTTCCCAAGCCAGGGATCGAACCCAGGTCTCCCGCATTGCAGGCGAATTCTTTACCAGCTGAGCTGCAAAGGAAGCCCCTATGTCCTTATAAGGGGGAGGCAAATGGAAATCTGATACCCATGGAAGAGGAGAAGGCAGTGTGACCCCAGAGGCAGAGAACAGAGACTAAAGATTGCTGGCAGCCTTCAGAGGCTAGAAGATGTAAGGAAGTGGGAAGGAGGTTTCTTCCTCAGACTGTTCAGAGATACTCAAGCTCTGCTAACATTGGATTTCAGCCTGCTGATACCAATTTTGTACTTCCGGCCTCCAGAAATGTGATAGAATAAATTCCTGGAATTTTGGGGCCTGTGCTTGGTCTTTGTTGCTGAGCACAGGCTTTCTCTAGTTGCGGTGAGTGGTGCGGGGTGGCAGGAAGTTGTAGTGCACTGACTTCTCATAGCAGTGGCTTCTCTTGTTGCAGAGCACGGGTTCTAGCAGGTGGTCTCAGTAGTTCTGGCACAAGGGCTTAGTTGCTCTGTAGCATGTGGAATCTTCCCAAACCAGGGCTTGAACCAATGTCTCCTGCGTTGGCAAGCAAATTCTTCACCACTGAATCACTGAGAAGCCCAATTCCTGTTGCTTTAAGCTGCCAACTTTGTGGCATTTTGTTACGGTAGCCATCAGAAAAGTAAGAGAGTTAAATGAAGAAGAATCAGCTAAGACAAAAATTCAGAGTTGCATGTGAGGGACACGGATGTACCACTCATAAATAAGAGTGCAATTCAGGAGGAAAAAGCAAGTGTTAGAACGGCAACGTGTTCTCTTTTAGAAAATGGCAGGGACACTGTGATCTTTGCAGGCATTACACACCTGTCTTCCTTCCTAGTCTCTAGGCTTTTAAAAAGAGCAGAGGATTATGCCTTTCTTCATTGGATTTCCAGTAGCAACCTATCACATGGCCCTTTGGTATTTGCTTCAGATAATATTAAGATTATAGACATTTTGCTGAAGACACCTGAAAGAGTGCTCAGCATCAGGTTATGAATAATGAGGAGATTTAAAATTTCCAGCCTACACTTTATTCCAGTGAAAGTGAAAAAACAAGAGTTGACCCTATCTGGTTTAGTGCAATGACTGGCTTTATAAGAAGTGCAATAACATTTTAAAAAAACATTTTATTTTATATTTGAGTTGAGTTGATTCGTGATGTTGTGATGGTTTCAGGTGAACAGCAAAGGGACTCAGCCACACATGTACATGGATTCATTCTCCCCCAACACTCCTCTTATCTAGGCTGCTACATGACATTGAGCAGAGTTCCCTGAGCTATACACTGGGTCCTTGTTGGTTATCCATTTTAAATATAACAGTGTGTACATCTTGATCTTGAACGAATCTAAGGAGGAAGAGTTAATAAGTGTTATCCTTAAAAGTTATTTGCTTGTTTCTTAAAAAGTCAAATGTAAATTTATCAGACAACTCAGCAATTCCATCCCTAGGTATCTACCTAAGGAAAATGAAAACATATGTCTGGATAAAGACATGATGAAAATGTTCAGAGGAATATTATTCACAATCATTAAAAAAGCAGAAGCAGTCCAAACATCTATGAAATGACAAATGGATAATCAAAATGTGTTATATCCACGCAATGGAATATTATTCAACTTCAGAAAGAACAGACCACTGATACCTGCAACAACATGGACAAACCTCAAGAACCCTGATTGAAATGAAAGAAACCAGATGTAAAAGATCACATACTGTAGGATTCTATTTACATGAAATGTCCAGGAAAGGCCAATCTGTAGAGAGAGGAAGCACATTACTGTTTTCCTGAGGTGAGGATGAAAACAGGGATAGACTGCAAAGGGGAATGAAGACTTTTACTGGGGAGATAAACATGTTCTAAAATTGGATTGTAGTGATGGTTATAGAACTCTGTAAATTGATTAAAAGTCACTGAGTTGTATTATTTAAAACAGATGGAATTTGTGATATATAAATCTCATTAAAGTTGTCTTTTTAAAAAAATTGTGTTTAAAAGATGTGACATATAAATGCGGAAAGTGCTTTTTAGCAAATCATACCTTTAAAACTATGTAAGTTCTACTCAAATAGCACTGCTATTCTATAGCGAAGGCTTGGGGCAGCCATCTTGTAAAAAACGGAAATAATTTGTGATATTGACAATGTGGGTGCTTGATGTAAGAGCCTCAAAAAACATTTTTCCATCCAGGTTTAGTAATATCCTAACAATCATAAAAATGTGAAGGGACATTTGGTAGCCTTTTATAGACTTCATTTACAAGGCAGATGCTGCTCCTTACAAGTGTTTGCTCTGTAGCTTAATTCCATTTTTTCTGTACAGTATGTACTTGTTTTGGGTAGGCTGAAAATGAAGACAAAAAAAGATGACTTTATTTAGCTGTTTCTTTTCTCTTCTTTTCTCAGGGAGTTAAGAAAAAATTGATTTTGACCAGTAAGAGATCGTGGGCAAAAGTGACAGTTGTATGTGAGGGAATGAAATAATTTGTATTACTTAGTAATCATAATAGCTAATGTTTATTAAGTGCTTATTCTCTACCAGGAACTGAGTTTACTTTCATAGTATCATCTTCTTTAATCCTCAGAACAATCCTATAATGTACTTAATGTTATCCCTATCGTGTAAAGAAGAAAACTGAAGTTAGAGAGTAGATAATTGTGACATCAGGACTTGTAGAGAGATTGGACTTTACTATGCTATAACTAGGGGCTTCTCGGGTGGCTCAGTGGTAAAGAATCTGCCTGCAATGCAGGAGACACGAGAGACGTAGGTTATCACTAGGTTACAACTGTTGCCCACAGAATTAGGATAAATTTAATGTTTAAAATTAGAAAACTTAAAATTGAATTTATATGACTTAAAATCCAATATATTTTTAAATATAGGAATTGAACAGTTTTATTTATTAGTCACTCAGTCATGTCTGACTCTTTGCGACCCCATGGACTGACTGTAGCCTGCTAAGCTCCTCTGTCCAAGAAAACTGGAGTGGGTTGCCATTTCCTTCTCCAGGGGATCTTCCTCACCCAGGGATCAAACCTGGGTCTCCTGCACTGCAGGCAGATTCTTTACCAACTGAGCCATCAGGGGAGGTCCAGGAAATGAAAATATCCATGCTCATAATGCCCACATTTCTATCTTCAGTCCTGACTGCTCTGCTGAATAAAAGACTCGTATTTCTACCTTTCAACTTGAAACTTCCACTTGTGTGTCTAAAAGATACCTCAGGCTTAAAATGTTCTAAAGAAACTTTCTAAACCTTATCCTCCCGAAGTGTCCTCTATCTCAGTAAATAGCACCTTTGTTTATCCAAAATCTTTAAAATATATCCTGAATATTTCTTACAACATCCATTCTCATTACTCTAGTCAAATCACCACCATATTTGTCTAGATTATTGTAACAGCTGTCTGCATTCATTCAGGTAGGGTGACTGCATTAAAAAGTGGATTAAAAAATGTATAATAGGGCATGCCAAAATAATAGGCAAGTGGGCAGACCAAAAGGGCAGCCCTTTTCATTAGGGGTCAATCCAATGACCCAAGTCAAAAGAGTCACTATCAACTTTACCAAGTGCCTTCCATGTCTGCCTTTCCAAAAAGAAAGAGAATGTTGGTGGTATGTTAGGACATTTTTATAGTCCAGGCCTGGAAGTGGTCCACACCACTTCTGCTTATGTTTCCTGGCTAAGACCAGTTATGCAGACATACCAAACTGTGGTGGAAGCTAGAAAATGTGGTCCAACTGTATCCCCTCCAAAAGATAAAGACATTTTGAAGAAAAGCTAACCGCTCTTCCACACTGCCTCATTCTAGAACTCTGGCTCTTGCGTTGCACTTCTGAAGCTGGGGAAACAATTTCTCCTTTAAAGAGTTCTTATTAAAACCAAGAACTGGCCAGAGCAGGTGAAAGAGGCAGTTGTGTAAGGATTCTGTCTAATTTCAGAGTGGAAATATTTGACTGAAGGAAGGAGCCTTGAGAGGTGCCACCTAAAGCAGTAATTTTATGCTAAATCAGAAGATAAGTGGCAATCTACATGCTACTAACAGAGGTTTACTAGAATGGGATTTTCTAAAGAAGTATGTGTGGGCCCAGTTTCACTTATATTACTGGAAAACACTTTGGAGGAGGAGGAGGTGAAAATATATACTGAATCACAGAGAGATAATCAATTAAAGGAGATTGTACATTTTTTTTTTCCTGATGGGGGAGAAATGCCAAAAGTTCTAAACTAAGTTTCTAGAAGTCAATCCATTATTTTCACGTTGATAGGGACGGTTTCCAGCATATGAATAGAGGGAGGAGAACCAAAGTGATTCTGATGTTGAAGGGACAATATTTTAGGGGATATTGATGCTAAGAACAATTTTTTGCTTTGTCTATATCCCACAGAGAAAGTTACCAGAAGTCAAAGAACTGAAAAGATGTGATTTCAATGGAGGCAATACAGCAATGAAGACAAAATAGGATTCTGTGCAATAAATCTTTTTCTACTCTGTAAATACCCCCCTTTCAATATAAAGGCTCTTTAAAGAAATAAGACAACAAAGCTTTCAGAAGGGGCTTGATACATTATTTATGAATTTAGCAAGTGAAAAAAACACCCACTCAGACATTTTAATAAAAATTTTCAACTAATGTATCTAATTTTATTGGTATTAAAAAAAAGCCAATTATGAACTGGAAAGTTACTGTTTGTTAAACTGCTATACAGCTTTCTGCAAATAGAATATTTACAAACTACTTGGAATCACTTTCCAAAGTTTCAGTTTCTGAAGGTCAAATAACTATGTAACTGCTTAATAAAGAAGCAAAGAAGTACCTCTAAATATCTCCCAGCTCTGATGGGCTTATATGCTGCTCCTTAGGTGAGGTATTAGCAAAGCTTATTTATTTTCATTTCCAAGGCTTTTATTTGCTCATTCCCTTGTGGTAAAGCTGATTTCCATGATGATTCCCTTCTTAATTTTAATACCCTTTTTACTCATCATATAGACATAAGAATTTTCCATAAAATAATGAAATCCTTGCAAAGGAAATGAAGACAAGTCAGAGAATAAAGTAAACTAGCTCCTTTTTTTTTTTCAATTAATTGATCCACTGTCATGTGCATATAAGATTTTTTTTAAACCTAGGAAAATAAGGTTAATTAACATAAAAAAGCCTCACTCCTCTAGATGCTGAATTTTGTATTTTACCCATGCTGCCTTAAGTGCCTTGATTTCCCAGTAATGACCTAGTTCTCCTAATGAGGAACATTAACCCCTGGCTGTAGCTGTCCAGGACTTAATTGTCAACTGCAGCTGAAATAGGGGAGTTTGCCGATCAGCAGGTATGCGGTATATTAACTCATGTCATTTCAACCCCTAATAAATAAATCTGTTGCTAAGGCAACAGGAAGATCAGCTCTATCAGTATTCTCCCCTCCCAGTAACCAGCTCCCCCCACCTTCCTCTTTTGGAGGAAACTGCCTTTCACACCAAGCTTAGGAAAAAAGAAGGAAATTAACTACATGTAACCATAATTAGAAGTAACATCATTTCTCATCTTAGAAACATATCTAAATTAATAAAAGAGGACAGCAAAGAGAGAAATGCTTTTGACTAAGATCACGATAAATTATTTCCTTCAACAGGAGATAGGCACTCTGAGGTACACATCTGAGCAAGAACAAATCTCAAACATTTCGTCTCTTTGTGTTTCTGAAATTTCTCCCTCTTTTGTTTAACCAACAAACGATGCTAGCCTGAATACTGCTGAAATAGCTAATTAGTTGCATAGCCAATAAAGATGATACAAGGGGAAAAAAACCTTACATAATTTATAATAGTTATTGCTATTCTACCTTGGAATTCTTTGGTGTGATTGAGTTTAAAAAAAAAAGAAATAAAAATCTGGTCACTGAACCTTAGTCTGAGTAATCTAAAGCTATTGAATCTCATTCACTTGAGATTGTAAACAGAAATTTAGAAAGTTATTTCAATGGATTATATTTACATGATTTACACATCTGGATTATGCCAGAGGGATAGGTGAAAAAATGATTTATAAGGATCTCTTTCCAGATTTATTTTTTGATAATAAGTAAGAAATTACTTTGGTTTTGGCCACTTTGAAACTTTCTTCCAAAAACCCATCAGTTCACTTTTTTATACTACTCTTCTGTTAAAATTTAACAAAATTCTGAAGGAATCACATTTATAACTCCTACAATGGCATCTCATTTAAAAACCTAAACCAAAACAAATGAAAGCATGCTTCGTAAAAGTAATGCTGATATCATGGCGATCTCCACCTGTCCCTCAGTTCATCTACTTCCTCTTTCTTGCCAGGATGAGACACTTGTCCTCAACTGGGCCAAATGAGCAAGTAAGAGTCAATCATCAAAGAGTTACTTTCTAATTCATCACCATCAACATTCAGTAACATCAACTAAGTCTCCTACATGCCAGGTATTCTGGCTAGATACCATCGAAAAGGTCTCCCCAAAAAAACAAAGAAACAAGCAAAAAAGTTTATGTTTCTGTCCTGGAGGACCTTAGGCTCTCAAACGACATCATTTACAAGGTGAAATGAGTTGGGCTAGGAGGCAGTGTGAAAAGTGCAAAGCTCTGTTATATACTTAAGTGGTGCAGTGGATTGCACAGTGCCATCGCTGCAAGGAAATTCACAATCAGGCGAACTTAAATCAAGGCAAATGTCCAAGGAAGGCAGAGGATTTCAGGGCATCTCTAAAGAGCAACACGAAAGATATTAATCCAGAATGGGGGAGGAAACAGTGGGCTGAATAAAAAGAAGCCATGTCAATTTGGAGAAAGGAAAGAAAAAATATATTTAATTTAAGAAAAAAATAAACTCACACAAGTCATATACAAGACACAAATATGTGTAACAAAGAAATAATCTAACTACGTACCTACCCATCTACTCAACCACTCATCCATCCATATATCTGTATCATCCAGCTATCTACTTCACAATTTACTCACCCCTGACTTGTGGTGCTAAGTAAATAAGTTTGGTATAAGAATTTCATCAAAAAGATTGTGATAGAGGGAAGCAAAGGCAGATATGAGCCTTGAGCAGGTGAAGATGACTGTCATAAACATACCACAATCAAACAGCATCTTGTGCAGCAATTAGTATGTTTAAGAAATGAGTCAAGTTTAAAGAATGTAACCTTGTTAGGCAGGAAATGGTAACCAGAGCTTTAGTTTATTGTATTCTAGAGATAACACCACCTAGACAGCAATGACTATAAGTGGAAGTTCTTTATGCTGACATAGTATGTAAGGTCAGGAAGCAACAGTTAGAACTAGATGTGAAACAACACACTGGTTCCAAATAGGAGAAGGAGTACATCAAGGCTGTATATTGTCACCTTGCTTATTTAACTTATATGCAGAGGAATATATCATGATATTCCTTATATCATGAGGAATGTTGGGCTGGAGGAAGCACAAGCTGGAATCAAGACTGCCAGGAGAAATATCAATAACCTCAGATATGCAGATGACACCACCTTTATGGCAGAAAGTGAAGAACTAAAGAGCCTCTTGATGAAAGTGAAGAGGAGAGGGGAAAAAGTTGGCTTAAAGCTCAACATTCCGAAAACTAAGATCATGGCATCTGGTCCCATCACTTCATGGCAAATAGATGGGGAAACAATGGAAACAGTGACAGACTTTATTTTTCTGGGCTCCAAAATCACTGCAGATGGTGACTGCAGCCATGAAATTAAAAGACGCTTACTCCTTGGAAGGAAAGTTATGACCAACCTAGACAACGTATTAAAAAGCAAAGACATTACTTTGTCAACAGAGGTCTGTCTAGTCAAGGCTATGGTTTTTCCAGTAGTAATGTATGAATATGAGAGTTGGACTATAAAGAAAGCTGAGTGCCGAAGAATTGATGCTTTTCAACTGTGGTGTTTGAGAAGACTCTTCATCCAACCAGTCGATTCTAAAGGAGATCAGTCCTGGGTGTTCATTGGAAGGACTGATGCTGAAGCTGAAATTCCAATACTTTGGCCACCTGATGCTGGGAAAGATTGAAGGCAGGAGGAGAAGGGGACAACAGAGGATGAGATGGTTGGATGGCATCACCGACTCAATGGACATGGGTTTGGGTAGACTCTGGCAGTTGGTGATGAACAGGGAGGCCTGGCAAGCTGCAGGTCATGGGGTGGCAAAGAGTTGAACATAACTGAGTGACTGAACTGAACTGAACTGTGTAAATAGCCCAAGAGGCAATGAGAAACTAAATGTTGAATCTGTTATCATTTTCATATGTTCAATTTGAAATTTACTTAGCAAGGGATCTATGAATAGAATTTTGGAAATTATAAATGAGGATTTTGTAAGGCTATTTTTTTGGCCATGAATTTCCCAGTATTTATTTGCCTACTAATTAGGAATCCTAGACTAGGTTCCCAGAGACACATTTGATAGTACTGTTAGGAGACAAAACTATTCGTTGTTGTAACACATAATCATTTAAGCCAGGTATTTCATTATATCTTTTTAATGATTCTAGCAAAATTCTCTAGGGAGATTTTTGTTTCTAACATACCAGAGTTCACTTGAAATTCTTTAAAGACAAAAACAGACAAGACGACAAACTCTTCTAGGCAAAGACATATAACATAAGAAAACTTGTCACTGAATTGGGAATAGCTATAATCAACCAGAAAGATCGTTATTATTCACATGAACTTTGGTTGTCCTGTTGATGGATAAATACAGAACTGGTTAAAGAATCCCATTCAAAGGGCAGATAGACAATCCCATTCAAAGGGCGGATACTCATTATTCCTAGTCAATCTTAAACTAGTTTACTTACAGTAACTAGCTATAATGCCGATATTTCTTTTGTTAAGGATATTTAACTAAGAAGATTCCCTAGAGTAGAAAGTGGCAACTCACTCACGTATTCTTGCCTGGAAAATGCCATGGACAGAGGAGCCTGGCAGGCTACAGTCCATGGGGTCACAAAGAGTTGGACATGGCTGAGCACACACACACACACAACTGAGAAATAACAGTGCTCCTGGAAAGCATGTATGGAAACATTTTTTTAGAGATTAAGACAAGTAAAATGGATTCTCACAGGTCTGAGAAAGCTTGGTAGAGTGTGCAGAAAGGCAGATGGCCAGACCATGTGACCATCTTTTCCAGAACTATAATTCTGTGAGGATCATTTCTCCCTTAGAAAAACAGATTTCAACGTAACACGGAAATAGAACAAAGAACATCGGTATTCAAAAGTCGGCATTTTGTCTCTCTGATCACATTCTGCTGTAGCACCTGAAGATGTTCCATCAAAAGCATTCTATTCTAAATATTCTAATGACCTGTAAACCTGAAAGATTTAAAGCAATCTACTTACCAGACTCTTCTCAAGCTATCTGAGCAACAAGAAAACCAGGATAATTTACCTTGGGTTGGAAAGCATAATATTCGATCCACCAATACAAATCCTTTGAGAAGATGGTCTCTAATTTTGTTTGTAATACTGTATTTTTAAATCTCAGAGAATTAAATAGTGAAAAAAGTAATTTATTTTACTCTCAAGTAATAAAGCATCATTTTCTATTTTATATCAATCATCTGTCTTCAGTTAGAAATCTCCCAAATTACAAAAAATGTAATGTTGTCAAATTCTTTCAATGTTATAGCTATAGCACATGATTTACCTAAGTATGCTTCCAACCTGCTTTTATTTCTTAATGACTGGGCCTTTTCCTTTCTAAATTTACATCTTTAACTATTATCAACATTGCATAAATTTGTTTTATCATTACTTTATGGAAAATATGGCAAATATCATATGGCTCATGAAAATCATTTTGCTTTAAATAAAAAGCTCAGACAATGTCCCCACTTTCCAAGTGACAAGGTCATGGTGGAACTTAACAACAATTGCTACTCTAACAATTTCAAACTCCTCACCTGCCATCACAGGACACTCCTACCTCACCTTCCTTGACTAGAACATACCCAGTTATGAACTACTCACGGAGGCTTCAGGATCAAAACGGAACTTCTTATATCCAAGAACTCTCTCATGGTTCCTAATTATTGAGCCCACATTGAGAAAAATTCTGCTTGAGAAAATTTTCTTATATATCACCAACACTTGTTTGCCATCAACTGTTAAACCTAGATGCTAATATTAACATATTAACATTAATATATTAACATCTAGGGCAAGAAAAATTAGTGTATGAGAACTAAAAGTGAGGCAATTCCAATGATTGATGCCAGACATACATCACTATCAATTCCATTTGACAGTGGTTCTCAAAGGGTAGTCTGTGAATTCTTGCGGGTATTCAAGACCCTTTAATGGAGTCTGCAAAGTCAAGCTATTTTCATAAAAATACTAAGATGTAATTTGCCTTTTTCACTGTCTTGACATTGCTGTGATACTAAAAATGCACTGACAGGTAAACAGCGGATGCCTTAGCATGATTCAGGGCAATGGCACTAAACTGAACCATCAGTCACTGTATTCTCTCTCTCTTTTTTAGTATTTATTTGGCTGTGTTGGGTCTTAGTTGTGGCACGTGGGCTTCTCTATTTGTGGTGCGTGGGCTCAGGAGCTGCCGCGTTTGGGCTTAGATGCCCCCTCACATGTGGGTTCTTAGTTTCTCGACCAGGGATTGAATCCACGTCCCCTGTACTGAAAGAAGTGTTCTTAACCACTGGAGCACCAGTAGAGTCCCCCAGTCACTGTAATTTTTTTGTTTTTTAGTCTTTGAATGTTGAGTTGTTAAAAATTTATTTTTAATCGAAGGATAATTGCTTTACATTATTGTGTTGGTTTCCCCGTCACTGTATTTTTAATCAACTGCGTTTGCAGTAAAAGAGAGCAAAACATCAGTTTCACTCAAAAATTCCCTTGAAGAGGAATTAAAATTGCTAATTTTATTAAATTTCATCTTTTCAAGATACTTCTTTTAATATTCTGTGTGATAAAATTGGAAATACCCATAAAGCACCTTTGTATAACAAGGTTTGGTTCAGCTCAGTTCAGTCATTCAGTCATGTCAGACTCTTTGCCACCCCATGAACTGCAGCACACCAGGCCTTCCTGTCCATCACCAACTTCCAGAATTTACTCAAACTCATGTCCATTGAGTCAGTGATGCCATCCAACCAACTCATCCTCTGTCATCCCCTTCTCCTCTCACCTTCAATCTTTCCGAGCATCAGGGTCTTTTCAAATGAGTCAGCTCTTTGCATCAGGTGGCCAAAGAACTGGAATTTCAGCGTCAACATCAGTCCTTCCAATGAACACCCAGGACTGATCTCCTTTAGGATGGACTGGTTGGATCTCCTTGCAGTTC
The DNA here is from genome assembly GCF_963930625.1 of Muntiacus reevesi. NCBI lineage: Eukaryota > Metazoa > Chordata > Mammalia > Artiodactyla > Cervidae > Muntiacus > Muntiacus reevesi. Next base: position 219,183,200 of record NC_089251.1, read on the forward strand.
AATGGACTCTCAAGAATCTTCATACCAAGGTACACTCATATAAAAAGGGGAAATTATTTATATGATTGAGTTGAGGGCTCAAGTAACAGCTTTTTTTTTTTTTTTTTTTTAATGAAATGCCAATTTTACTTAAAAGAACAATGAATAGACAAACCATGGTTGATTGGACTTGGTTATCTGGAAGACATTTTCTCAAATATGAGCCATGTGAACCTGTCACTTCAAGGTAAGCAATTGATAACATTTGTTACAATGATAAATTCAAATTTTTAATTAAAAAGTAGAATTTTGGGGAAAACTGTACTTACATAGTGAGTGTCACAACTTTCTAAGAATCCAAAATTCTTCTGATACCAGTGATGATATTAACAATGTGATTCTTTGAAATAAGGAATTGTGTCAATACTTGGAAGAGCTGCATAATTCAATGAACCTGCATTTTCCAAGTAACCAATACAGGATGCCACATGCATATATGCTAAGTCGCTTCAGTTGTATCCAACTCTTTGAGACCCTACGGGCTATAGTCTGCCAGGCTCCTCTGTCCATGGGATTCTCTAGGCAAGAATACTGGATGGGTTGCCATACCCTTCTCCAGGGGATCTTTCCAACCCAGGGATCAAACCTGCGTATCTTATGTCTCTTGCATTGGCAGGCGGGCTCTTTACCACTAGTGCCACCTGGGAAGCCCCATAGGATGCTATAAAATCCATTTAAACAGCAAGTGACAGAGCATGAAGAGTCACTGAGTGGTTTCAGACTAACCTCTAAGAGTCTCCTACTTGTCAAGTTCAGGTATAGTGGCAGAAAAAGAAAAAGAATATCTACAATAATCTGAATAGGTCATTAAAACACTCTATCCTTTGCCAACTCTCTTTGTGAGGCAGAATTTTCTGCATAAACCTCCACCAAAATGACATATTCTGTTCAATTCAGTTCAGTTCAGTCGCACAGTCGTGTCTGACTCTTTGCGACCCCATGAATCACAGCACGCCAGGCCTCCCTGTCCATCACCAACTCCCAGAGTTTACTCAAGCTCATGTCTATCGAATCAGTGATGCCATCCAGCCATCTCATCCTCTGTCATCCCCTTCTCCTCCTGCCCCCAATCCCTCCCAGCATCACAGTCTTTTCCATTGAGTCAACTCTTCACATGAGGTGGCCAAAGTATTGGAGTTTCAGCTTCAGGATCAGTCCTTTTAATGGACACCCAGGACTGATCTCCTTTAGGATGGACTGGTTGGCTCTCCTTTCAGTCCAAGGGACTCTCAAGAGTCTTCTCCAACACTACAGTTCAAAAGCATCAATTTTTAGATTGCAGCAGTTAAATGCCTAAGCAAATAAAAAGAATTAGTCTTTTTTCTATTTGGACAGATGTTACAAATTTACAAAAATGTTAAATAATCTCACTCTTTTCACTGTTTTTTTTTATTATTTTGTAAAATATAGTTACTTTCCTAAAAATACATTATTTATGTTAACATGTATTTGGCTCTTTATTGTTATTTTTAAATGACACAATGTCAATTTTAAAACTCCCCCCCCCCCCCCAGTTTTAATTTCTAATTTAGTAACTATTGGTTGGTCTAAGCTCAACAAACAAAAATCTTTGGTGTTCCAATAATTTTTTAAAGAAGATTTATTTACTTATTTTTTGGCTGCTCTGGGTCTTCACTGCCGCATCCGGGTTTTCCCTAGTTGCGGTAGGCAGGGGCTACTCTTTGCTGCGGCATGTGGGCTGCTCACTGTGGTGGATTCTTTTGTTGTAGAGCACAGGCTCTAGGTGTGGGCTTCAGTAGTTGTGACTCACAGGCTCTAGAGTGGTGGTACAGTAGTTGTGATGCACGGGTGTAGTTGCTTCATGGCATGTGGGATCTTTCTGGACCAGGGATCGAACTGGTGTCCCTTGCATTGCAAGGTGGAATCTTAACCACTGGACCACCAGGGAAGCCTGGGGTCCCAATAATTTTTAAGAATGTGAAGGGGTCTTGTGATCAGAGTTTGAGAACCACCATCTCAGGAGTGCTATCTTTCAATGTCTTGTAAATTTGTTTTTTCTGTTCCTCCAGCAGTGCCTCTTTTGCGCCCATTATAATAAAAAGAACATTTACATAAATGTTGGAACCTAGTACAATATTATAATATTTGTATAATACATGGAAAGAAAACAGTTAAAAAAAAAAAAGACTTTTGCCAATGCAGTCTATTTTTTACAGGTCTTTCTCTATAAGTCATTTCTATTAACCGTGCCTTGCTATAGATGTTTATAACAAAACATTAAAGACTGGGTAGAAAGGAGAAAACAAATTACTCTGCAGAGAACCCAGCAACTCTGCTAAAATACTGTCAGTTATTTATCTACTGTCAGCAGAGGTTGCACACTATAATCCTTGACAAGCTCAGATTCAGAAAGAATGAAGAGAGGGGGCAAGCGTTGCATTTAAGGGCCTGTTCTCATGCACAGACATTTTAACACAGATTTAAAGCCAGAATGTATCTTTGAGAAAATGTCACTTTTGATTTTGATACATATCCTAGCAAGCCGACTCTACATTTGGTTGACTTAGTACAAGATATGTTAGAGGCTAACACTATATTTTAGACCATTCATGATCCCAGCGTTGAACTAACACAATGAGGTCAGCATCCCTTCGTGTTGAGAGTTGGCTACTGCAACTGCATGATTTCATGGGCATATTTTTTATGATAAGGATAGGGTGTTATTTTTGTTTTGTCAGGCAAAGTAATGACAGGCTTTAAGAATTTTGTTGCTCTCTCCAGCATCCATTTCTCCTTTATGTTTACAGGGGAGGCAATCATCAATGCATTCTCTTATTCCAAAACACCTTCTCTCTGGAAAACATGTGTGGCAAGGCAAACACGCAACGGACTGGAGAGTATTCCGCAGGATACACTAAAGAAAACATCCCACCTCAAGCACGTAGTTGAAGCAGCTCATGATACTGACAGGAACCTGTGAAGTGCCGAATGGGCAGGCTCAAACGAAGAGGCCCGAGCAAGAAACACAGCCCTGGTCATTTCTAGTAGAAACAATGGTTGCCTTTAGAATACAGTTCGTATTGACTGGACAATGATATGATTTCTACCCACGTGATAAGAGGTCTAAATAAATGTGTGCTTGTAACTGGGGATGTCTGATGTAGGCTGAACCAGAATTTTAATTTTCTAATTCATATTCACCAATTAAAAATAAACTGTATTTTTATGAGCAAATTTACATAAATCAGATGATAAAGCATCTACCACTAAAGGGTAGGAGTTCAGCTTGCAACATTTGCATATATTCTCCTAAAGAAAATATAGGCGTTTTAGATTCTCATTGAAGAGTCTTGCTGCGTTGGAACTCTAATGGGCTTAGAACAGTAAATTTTGAAGAAACTGATTGCTACCCCTGTAGCTAGTAAATGTCTGCCTAGACCCAGTGGCATTTGAAAAAAGTGTTTTATCATAAAATTATCCCAGCAGAGTCCATTCTGCAAGATAACATCATCATCATCATCATCAGTACTCCATGCAGGACCCAACAGCTCTGGCACAATATTGCCAGTCATTTATCTGTTGTCAGCACAGGTTACACACAGTAATCCTTGACTGCCTCGGAATTAGAATGTCTTTGATGTCCCCACAAGAGTTTTTTGCCCGAAGGCTTTACCAATGCTCGGCGGCTCAGTGTTTATTCCTCGTAATCTTCCTCTCATCTCCAGGCTAGCAGTGACAGATGGTTATGGGCGCACAATAGTATTAAGAGTTTGATATTTTTTTTATGCTGTGCTCTCTGTACAACAAATAGCTATCAGACGCGGGCCAGAGAGCTGACATGGCTCGCTTAGGTAATGGCAAACAAACAGCTCGGGTTGATGCTTTCTGTCATTTCCCCTCCTAACCCTGCTTGTTTTCATTGTATACTCTCAAAGGTAAACTATATTAACCTTATAGACGGTTATTAAAAAGATATATCTATATGAGCATAAAGTGCTTTTCTTTTCTCTTTTTCTTACTCTTTTGATTATGAAAGTAATACTGCTGACATATTGAACAAATATCGAATGTCAACATAAATTTTTAGTGTGTGATAATATCCCCCTTCATATAGCTGTGTGTCAGGCGGGAACCCGCGGATGATGCATAGCAGTAAATAACCCAAACAAAATTAGTTCTCTTGTCAGCTTCTACCTTGTATGTCCCCAGGCATCAGTAAAATTGACTGCACGCTAGATTTTCAAAATTAGCCCTAATGTTAGCTATGTGTCTGGCAACCTCCAAGTTTCCAATGTTCTACTATATTACCCGTAAGGATGAATGTGTTACTTTTATATTTTGGCATTTACTCTTGCTGATGCGGCTTTTTTCCCCTCTTCTCCAAATTAAAAATAATTTAGCTTTAACAATAAGAATGCACACAAACATAATGCCGCGTCTCTTTAAGCAACTACTTTAGGCAATTAAATTAAAGCAAAAATATACAAAGGAAGAGAGGGAATTATTCAATTTAATATTGTTAATTTTATTAACACAGCTCTGTCTGATTTTGCACAAAGTATTGGATAATGTGGTTCTCACCCTCCCCCACCCCCAATCAGGATGCTATTTTGCACTAGGAGTCTACCAATTATTTAATTGTGCAGTTGTATGATAACCCAGAACCAAACTTTGTAAACCGATTTTCTCGTAATAAATATTACTTCTGAGACAACCCAAGGTTAGTAGAACCAAAAGAAACACTTTTCAGGAGGGAGTCCATGAGATCTACTTTACCTTGAAACAGGTTAATCTCATCGAGATTCACTGCATTTTAAAATAATACAAAAGGACACTTAAACAAGGTCACATTCTAAATAAAACATGATTTAAACATAAATGTTAAAACTCCCTTAGAAAGGCTATGCTGGAAGTGTGAGGTTGAACAGACAAATTCAAAACCACATTCCCCATTAACTTTCAATCCCTAAATTTTACGTTCATACATTTAGAGTCAAAGATGAAAAGCCCTTTAGGTACCAGATGCTGCAGATCTACAGGGAGAGCTTCTGGAGTTTTAATGTGCTGGAAGTCAAATCCCCGGCAAAGGCGCTTTGCCCGGCCGGTGTGGTCTGCTCATTACTTCACCTGTAAACAGTTGCTCTCGGAAAATCGGACCTAATGATCAGCCCAGCATCTCTGCAATAAAGAGACCATAATCTGTAGGGGAAGTGAACTCTAATCAGGCCACATGCAGATTAAACTAACTGGGAGGAATAAAAACTAGATTAAAATGTTTATGCCTAATACCAGAAGATTATCAGGACATTTTACCTCTTTAAATCCTAATTTATAGGAGCCAGGGTTAAGTTTATGAGTTTATATTTGGTGCGATTACACACTGCAGTTGATTTTCCTGTTTAGAAAAGACTATTGGAAAGCATTTTCCTTAGCACAATGTAGAGGCATTGGAGAGAAGGAAAACAGTTTTATGTGTACTGACATATTTTGTGATAAGTGAAATAAAGGCATCTAGTTGAAACTGGTCAAATTAGTAAATAACGGAAATTGGTTTTGTTTTAAAGGTAATACTTTGTTAGCAATGTGGAGATATAGTGTTGTGGTAACAGAATATATAAAAAACATGGAATCCTATTTTTATACTTTGAAACTTCTTGAACAAGGTTTGGTTTCCTAGAAGTACCAAACTGCTACTGTTGAACAAGTCACTGCAAGGCATTGTACGTGATTCAAATTTAACCTAAGTATACAAGCATGAATAAAAAGACTCTGAGTGCTGCCATCCTGGCACCCCCTTGAAATGATCTTTTTCTAAAGCTATCAGGAGAACAAATTACTAAGTCAATTATCAGAGTATATTTTCTATTACCAGTTCAACAATTTACTAAATTGGTATGTCTTACACTTACCACCTGTGAGGCCAGACAATATGTAATGGTCTTTGTTGATCATCAGCTTCAGCCAAAATGCCACACTGATTTTGTTTATGTTCCCCATGATGTGTGCTTGAATCATCTGAGGAGTTGAATGTTTTCAAGTATGACTCCTGCCTTACTGAGCAACTCAGGCTTTCTTGTTGAGCAGCATCACAGGGTCCAGACTTTGAGTCAAAACTCTTCAATAAATTCTCAGAACCTCTCAGCTCCTGCTGGAAAGGAAGGGCCGTAGATGGAGCAGTGCCACCGTTTTCTGTAAGGCTGAGTATCTTCCGTAAATGGGCCGCTTTGTGCTTGGGCATGAATCTATTACAAAAGGAAAATGCAGTACACTTTTAGTGAAAATACTATTTAAAATTTGTTCTTTACTTTTCTGTAAGGACATGATGATGGTGTATAAAAACTAAGGAAAATAACTAAAGATATAACAAAAATTTGACAGTGCAAAAAAGCAGTAGTCATCATGAGAAAGTTCAAAAGTTTGAAATTAGATTAGACTGTCTTTGAACGGTTTCCAAAGAGTTTCTGTGGCTATAAAATCTGCCTTGCACATATCATAAAAAATAAGAGTAGAGCAACGGTTTAGGACTCTCTCTTTCCTTGTCTTTCTGGTTTTGTGTTTTCCAGTTATGACATGACCCGGTGTTTATTTTCAAGACAAATCTATTCATGAACCTACAAAAATGCTTGAAACTTCCTTGATTAACACTGGGCATTTCTGCTCACATGACTCTTCTATACTCCTGGGTGCCTGTACACAATTTTTATTTAATTGACCTTGCTAATATTTCTTGAAGTATATTTTTTTCGCTACCATCTCACTCCTTTCTATCCATCATACTTCACCATACAGAGTTCAATGCCTGTTACTTATTGGCAGTAGCAACTACATAAAATGAAACCAAGGAATTCACCATGTACTGACGAGGAGGGAGACAGACATGAGAACATTCAACTAACCAGTGGTAGAACACAGTGTATCAGGAATGGACATCCTAACTTAAAACTGAGAACTAGAGATAACTAGAGATTAATTCTGACTTGGGAATCAGCAAAGCCTTAAAGAGGATTTTAGTTGACTGATTCTGAAAGGCAGAGAAGGGGAAGTTCTGGACTGAGGGAGCCCTGTGATCAAAGGAAAAGGGGATGAAAGAGAATGAACCCTTCCAGGATTAAGATGCAGGCCAAAGAGTCTGGGGCCAGGTCCTGCAGTCTAAGGTCTAGAGAGGCCATCTGGGGCCAGACAACAAGGGTGTCCTCAGGGGCCCTAAGGCCTACCCAGAGACTTGGCGCCTTCCCTGGATGGAAGAGTACATGAAGAAATGGAAAGTACATGCATGTGAGGCCAGGTGGGGAAGAAGAACCATAGAATCAAGGAAAGCAGCAAGGAACATCTGGAAGAACAGAAAGAAATCTGAGAGTAACACCACACTACTGAAGTGAATTAAGAGCTCCTAAAGAATGTGTAGAGAAAGAACTAGGAGCTCTTAAAACTGTTTAAAAAAAAAAAAAAAAAAAGAGGGTATGTGTGTAAAACACTACAGAGGTGCTATATAGCACCAGAAACAACAGGGAGATTTTGGTTTTGTTATGAAGTAGACCATGGGTTTCCCAGGTGACTAAGTGGCAAAGCATCTGCTTGCCATTGCAGGAGATGCAGGAGACATAGATTTGATCCCTGGGTTGGAAGGATCCCCTTGAGAAGGGAAATGACAACCCACTCCCGTATTCTTTCCTGGGAAATGCCATGAACAGAGGAGCCTGGCAGGCTACAGTCCAAAGGGTTGCAAAGAGTCAGATGCAACTAAGTGACTAAACAACAACAGGGGAGTCAATTACTGGTTACTCCCAGGACAGTTCATGTTGAGGGCATGGCGGGGGAGGCAGAAACTAGATGCTGGTTAGGGAGTGAGCACATGGAGAGAGGGGCAGAGAGGAGGAGAGTGGGGAAGGCAAGGTCAAGTTCTCTTTAATGGGGCAGGTGTCCTCAGGAGCATTCAGTTGGGGATACTTGCCCAGGGAAGGGGGCAGGATCCCGAGGAAACAGAAAAGTCTTACAAGATGGAAGTAGAAAAAGAACACAAGCTGTGATATTGGCAGGCAGCTTGCTGTGGAGGGGAAGTAGGACCTTATTCAAGAGAATGTACTGAACTTTCTTACAAAGATGAGAGGGAAGAAGAGAAAAACGGTGTTGATAAAAAAGCAGTTTCAGATGGCAAGTGCAGAACCTAATGCATCCTCAGAGAGTTGGATGAGACTATCTACTTCAAGTGAGGTGAGGAGAGGCAGAGTCAGAGCTTAAGTGAGCTGAGGGGTTAGGATTTCACTGTGGAGTGGGGAAGGGCCATCACTAGTTCTGAAAGTGAGGGTGCATGAACAACACATAGAACAGTGGGGGTTCTGCGGTGACCTGGAAATCCAGTCTGGCTGAAGTATGCTGTGTTCATTCCAGAAGCTTGATGTGGGAGCCTCTCTGCTTGTTTCATAAGGTTTTTCAGGAAAAATCACCTAAATGTATATATAATCCACCTACCTGCCCACCACCCATGCACTGTCATAAGCAGATGAAGCAGATATCGCATGTGAAAGTGAAAGCTCCTCGTGTCTGACTCTTTGCGACCCCGTGGACTATACAGTCCATGGAATTCTCCAGGCCAGAATTCTGGAGTGGGTAGCCTTTCCCTTCTCCAGGGGATCTTCCCAAGCCAGGTATCGAATCCACCTCTCCCGCATTGCAGGCAGATGCTTTACCAGCTTAGCCACATGGGAAGATACTGCATAGAGACAGATAAAACTCAAATAATGGGGCTAACTGCCTAGATATGCTCTGATATAATAATAAATTAATTTTTGATTTAAAATGAAAGAGATGGGAAGAAATCTAAGTGTGTGTGTGTATATATATGCACACACACATATACACACACACATATAACCTGAGTCACTTTGCAGTGTACCTGAAAATAACACAGCATTTTAAATTAACTACATCTTAATTTTAAAAAAGACCTCTGAATATCTCATTTAGATAATTAGGTTAAGAAAATTTCTTGAATTATAATGAATGTTGTACTAACTTTTTTTTCCTTCTATCTACTGATCTCTAAAAACTCAGTGGTCACAACCTCAGTTTTATTAGAACTGCTTTGATAAAAAATTAGAGCATTTATTTTTAAAAAATAGAAACTTGGGCATATACAGATTAGAGTTTCAGATCTCATAGATCCAAAACCAAGAAGGGAAGTAACCAACTTTCTTACTGAAATAAATTCAAAATACTGAGGAGATTGTAAGGAACTAAAATTCAATAGGAAAGTTTCCATCGATCATCACAAATGGAAAAAAAAATGTCTGTGACTATGTCCTCAACTTCTCCTAAACAAATGGAACAAATGGTAAGAGAAAGAACATAGGTACATATGTGGAAAACAACAACAAAGCAAGGGGAGTAACCTATTTGTTTATGTCAGATAAAGAGCACAAGGCAAGCTTAAAAAGGACTTTAAAAGAATTACAAACTTGGTGCACAAAGGATTCACAATTAAAAAAAAATCAATGGGCATTGAAACAACATATCCTCATTTTAGAAAATAGTATCATGACCCATCTTGTTAAAAAAAATCCATTTATATTGGCCCGCATGTGAGCAAAACTAAAAATTAAAAGAAATGGGAGATCGGCTACAGGTTGTAAACAATGGGAATCAGTAACTGACAAGGAATTTAGCTGTGGGCGAGGTGCTAGGCTTGCTTTGATTCAACATGTTTCCTAAAGGTTCTCAAGGAAGAACAGAATCCCACCTTAACGCAGGTTGTGAATGACTAACTTGATAGGTAGTGGTGAATAAGGACATGGGAAGATGTGGAATATCAATATGGACAGAAATCCAAAACTCAGCTTATTAACATTCTGAAATTGACAAAATAAAAATGAACCTGAATGCAGCAGGGCACACTGGACAGACTATTTGGATTTCCTGGAATGTGACCAGAGGAGCCTGTGTGTCGACTGCACCAGCAAACTGACGCTGCCAAGTTATGGAACATGATCTACAGCGAAGGGAGACCAGTGTGGGCACAGAAATACTGTGCAAAAGCTGATTTCATCAGAGGCACCTGATAACTGTATATGTTTGAAAATTAGGGAGTTTTTAGAAGAGCAATAATAATGATTAAGGCAATGGGAGAATTGATTTATGAGGACAGATTAAAGGAGCTAAATATAAATAGCCTGGTTAAGTGACAACTAGAGGGGTACATAATAGGAGTCTCCAAGGAAAGAGTGTAATTATTTATCTGGATACAGTGGGGTATAACTAGGAGTAATGAGATGAAATTAAGAATGGGAAAATTTAAGCTGAATTTCAACAAAAAGTCCCTGATGGTGTAAATTATTAGCTCATGGAATAAATTCCCTATGGAAATGCTATAGCTGGGGAAACTTCATAATGGAACTGGACAAAATACCAATAAATAATATAAGTAATAATCCAGTACTTGAAAGAAGGTGGTTATATGCTATGCTTTCCTTGTTGACTATATCTTCTCATATCTTACTTTAATAATCTATTTAGAGTGATTGTTACCCAAAGAAGTATTTAGACAATTGTCTAAATCTGAAAGGGAATATGTCCTTTAGGTGAGTAAGGCTAAAATTGCTTTAGTTTTCATATACTCTGCAGTAGTAAGCAGAAATAATTTTTTACTACTTTGTTTTAGCAGAGCTGGTCTTGAAGCAAGCTGGACAAACATATTACTGTTTCTAAAAAATAAAACAAAACAATCCTCATCTACCATCCCACACAGTCTATTCTGATTCCCTGTGCCATGAAGCTCATATTTTCAGACATGTTTAATATAAACAATTTATTGCCATAATAGAAATCAAAAAACTTTATTTCAGCTTTTCTAAATGTAGCTCTATGGTCAATTACTTCACATCAATACCAAGATCAAATAGGCATAATACTAACAAGCAGTTTGCTTAATAATAGTCACCACACTAATTAACCCATCCAGAACGTTCTTAATCAGATGCTATTTGTAATGTACAGTTTAAGAGAAAGCTGGCAATAAATGGCTCTATGCTAAAAAAGAAAATAATACCTTACTGATGGGGTGATACTGGCTTTTTTATAGAACTGGACAGAATGTTTGCACTATCCTGGCGGTAACTTAATGAAGTAACTATGCAAATAGGCACATGTCTGAACACTTCCTTTCTCCTCCCCAGCTCCAACTCTGGTGGAGGTGCTAATGAGAAGAGGAGAGGTACTGAGGTAAGAAGTGAAGAGGAGAAAGGAAAGAAGAAAACCAGTGAGCTGCCTTCTAGAGCATATGCCAGGTTTGACATTTTATTATCCCCCTGATTTTTTACAAAGTCTTTATTGAATTTTTTTTACAATATTGTTTTATATCTTGGCTTTTTTTTTTGGCTGCGAGGCATGTGGGCTCTTAGCTCCCCAACTAGGGATCAAACTCGAACCCCCTACCTTGGAAAGTGAAGCCATAAGTACTGGACCTCCAGGGAAATTCCCCACCCACCTCCGATTTTTCTTAAAGAAACATTCAGTTCAGTTCAGTTTAGTAGCTCAGTCGTGTCCAAATCTTTGTGACCTCATGGGATGCAGCATGCCAGGCCTCTCTGTCCATTACCAAATGCTGGAGTCTACCCAAACCCATGTCCATTGAGCCGGTGATGTCATCCAACCATCTCATCCTCTGTCGTTCCCTTCTCCTGCCTTCAATCTTGCCCAGAATTGGGGTCTTTTCATAGGAGTCAGCTCTTCGCATCAGGTGGCCAAAGTATTGGAGTTTCAGCTTCAACATCAGTCCTTCCAGTGAACACCCAGGACTGATATTTAGGATGGACTGGTTGGATCTCCTTGCAGTCCAAGTGACTCTCAAGAGTCTTCACCAACACCGTATTTCAAAAGCATCAATTCTTCCGCACTCAGCTTTCTTTATAGTCCACCTCTCACATCCATACATGACTACTGGAAAAACCATAGCCTTGACTAGACAGACTTTTTTTGACAAAGTAATGTCTCTGCTTCTTAATATGCTGTCTAGGTTACTGCCCACCGAACTCATAGAATATCCTTCCTTTTTCCAAATGTCTCAGAAGACCTATTCAATTTTTTTTTTTTTAAACTCTTAGAAAGATTCTGATTACTGCAGTCATTTCCAATCTGTTATTAGCCATGGGACCCCACTCCCAACTTCTTTCCAACCAACAGTCTATCTTTGAAACAGAAGTAGAACCTCCTTTCGGCTGCCTATCCTTCCCCACTTCTGTCCCCCAGTTTAGGTTAGAGGCATTGCCAAAAAATCCAGTATTGTGTTGAGGGATGTTTAAAGACATAGTTGGAATAAGTACTTTTCAGACCTAAATTTGATTGTTTCCTTGTACCAACCACAACCAAACATACAAACCTAGCACTGGACCTGTAGGAATGGCCAAATGCCTTATGCAGGTTAATCTTAAAACATAAGATTTGAGAGGACCTTAAGCTGATGCTAAGATTGGGGGTAAGCAAAGGAAATGCTCTAGGCTCCTTAGCTAATTTCTGCTGAAGTTGAGAAGCTAGTGTATGTTTAGCTGACTAACAAAGATAACTGGGGAGAAGGCAATAAAATGAAGCAAGTCAAGTCAAGACATTAAGACCGATTCTGTGTTGCTGAAGAGCATGCCATGGCAGAAAAGTATGTCATGTGGACTATATTGTTTACAAATGTCTTTCTGAGAGATTTCAATAAAAAGTACTCACTACATAAGTTCAACTTATAGAATCTCATAAATTAGTACCCACAGGAAAGAGTCCACAAGACAGATGATTAAGTCATGCTTCTCAAAGCAAATCTGGAAGATAGCATGTGAAAAAAAAATGATGCAAATGAGTGAATGATTAAAGACACAGAGAGATAGCATAATTGATCAACAATTATTTCAAATATGAGGTAATGAAGAAGGAGGAGAGCCTTAGCAACTGGAATAAGGAAACTGGCAGGGCTGTGGGAGAGACAAGGGGAAAGGATAATGAAGAAGCCCAGCATGTGTGCATGTAGCTCAGGTTGGGTGAAAGAGAGCACTGTGGCCACCTCTCTCGGCTAAAGTCTCACAAGGTGTGATGTGTTCATCCCAAGTTTCATGGGAACATGTGTACTACCCTAGAGAAGGGTTTGTGAGAGATCCAGTTTAGGATCTGCTGGGTTAACTAAAGTTAGACGTTTCTTTACTACAGAACTTCCCGAAGCACATGCTAGTGTGTAAATATGTTATTCATTCATTCATTCTTTCCATTCAATAAATATTTATTTAATATCTATTATGTTATAGAAATACTATATTTACTGTTTCCCAAACTTAGCACTTGATGAAACAAGGATGAATCCCCCACTGCACACACACAAAGAAGCACCTTAAGAATTAACATTCAATAAAAGATACCCTGGGAAATAGTTCTTGAGACCATAGGTGATACATAGCTTGAGTCAAAAAGCATGGGAAACCAGATGGGTGGTGGCATATTTTATAGAGTAGGGATGACAGAAGGAGGGGTAAAATTCATTTCTGTTTCAAATGGTGAAACTGAGTCCAAAAGCCATACACCAAGGCCACACATCAACAGAGAAAAGGAAGTTTGAAGATATCAGGAAAACTTGCGAAAATAGTTACAGAAAAAGACATGGTTCACGGTTAATATGGATGACAGCAGAAAAAAATATATCGTTTGATTTTATCACAGCAATTTCTGTGGATTCCTGGATAGGAACCATATTGAGTATTGAAGACAAGGGAAATAGGAATCAAAAATAATTTTTCCAAAACCAACTGGGAAGACAAATCCAGGCACTTCAGTGACTGGGTGATTTATAACAAAAGTTCATGGGTGATTTATAACAGAAACTATTCACTGTTTCCAAACAATGTGTTGGAAATTAATTACAAAATTAACATTTTTAGAATTTAGCCACATAAGCAAATATCAAAGATAATTAAAAAATCATGTTGCCCACATGTATCCAATATATCACTTACATGGTAAGCAGATTTATATAAACCTATAAAATATAAAAGTAAAGATCTTAATCTAGCATTCTCATGTGTACACGCATACCCCCTATACTTCTTGCCACACTATCTTCACTAAATAAAGGAATCACAAACAAGGAAGTCTATCATAATTAAAACTAGATGTTTGAAGACCACAGCATTAAACAAAAAGATTTGTCCTTGGTGGTTGGTTGTAAGATGGCTGCTCTTCTTTACTGGAGATGGTTAAGGGCTAATATTCATAAAATAGATGGCACATGTCGATGAGGGCGGTTTCAACAAGAAACTCCTGGCAGAACATAATTTGAACAAATTTGAATCACACATGAGTCAGTCACAATCCACATGCACATAGCATAAATGCTTTGGGAGAACAGCCATCCAACACCACCATGGCTGGTTAGGTCACGTCATTTATTTTTTTGATTTTGAATTTATTTTTATTTACTTATTTGGATGTGTCTGGTCTTAGTGGCAGCACTCGGGATCTTTGATCTCCATTGAGGCATGTGGGGTCTTTAATTGTGGCATGTGGGATCTAGTTCCGTGACCAGGGATGGAACCTGGGTCCCCTGCATTGGAAGCGTGGAGTCTTAGCCACTGGACCATCAGGGAAGTCCCTGGGTCGTGTCATTTAGACGCTCAAGTTCTGTGCCTGAACCAAATTTTAACTCCCATGGTGCAAATTTTCAAAGCCAACGTGCAACACTGACAGCAGTCTGAGAGGATACTGAACAAGAGTGTCTTGCTTAGACTACGAAGAATCTGTTTTCTGACAAGATAGGAAAACATGATCCATAGAAACCAACCTCAGTTAAAATTAACAAGCAAACCCTACTTGTTAGTCTGAGAAATGCATGCTGAAACTGAAAGCATATTTATGGTTATCAGACTGGCCTCATTATCCGTATATGGTCCCGGATATGACACATTTAGTCAAGACAGCATCTTCTCTTGAAGGCTGCCAAAAAGAGAAGTTTCAGCTTCCTCTCTGTTGTTTAAGGTTCATCATTTTCTGATGTCTGTCCTTTAGATAGCTGGCATATATGAATGTCATAAAGAAAAGACAGTTCTATTCCCATGAGTCTATTTCTTTTACATTTTTTTTTACCAGCATTTCTAAGAATCATTTCTAAAAATCTAATGCATTCTCTTTACCTTATTTATACCAATAATTTACATGACTTCTTCTGGCAACAGAGTTTATGTAATTAGTATTAATTAACTTAAATAATGATGCCTCAATTCCTCATTCTCTTATTTAAAAATTCTTATCAGAGTTTATTTACAGTGTTGTTATTTGTTTCAGGTACAGAGAAGTGAATCAGTTGTACATACACATATATTCACTTGTTTTAGATTCTTTTCTCATATGGGTCACGTCAGAATATTGAGTATACAGTAGGTCCTTACTAGTTATCTCTTTTATATATAGTAGTGTGTATATGTCAGTTCAGTTCAGTCGTTCAGTCATGTCTGACTCTTTGCAACCCCATGGACTGCAGCACGTCAGGCCTCCCTGTCCATCACCATCGTAAGTTTAATCAAACTCATGTCCACTGTGTCAGTGATGCCATCCAACCATCTCATCCTCTGTCATCCCTGTCTCCTCCTGCCTTCAATCTTTCCCAGCATCAGGGTCTTTTCAAATGAGTCAGTTCTTCACATCAGGTGGCCAAAGTATTGCAGTTTCAGCTTCAACATTAGTCCTTCCAATGAATATTCAGGACTGACCTCCTTTAGGAAATATGTATGTGTATATGTCAATCTCTCTTAATTCCAAAGCATTTTAGATTGTATACATTGATAATATAACTGCCTACTGGTATGAACAGTTAGTTTTATGCAATTTTATAAAATTTCTTTATGATACACTCCTCCCATACAGAAAACTTAAGGGCCTTATCAATGTATGAGATTAGGAAAAGCTATCTTGCGTGTTGCCACAACCCACGTTTATAAAATCCAGAGCCATCCTTGTGAACATATGCATACTTACTTTTCATGACTCACACTCCTCACAAAAAAGTGCAAAGAACAACAAAACCCTCTAATTTACACAAGGTTTACTGTAGTAATTCAACACAGTTAACAAAGTTGTAGGATAAACTGCAAACAGTGCACCTTTATTTTCCTATGTCTTTTTAAAATATGCTCCACCCACTGGTGGTTAACTCCCTAAGATCTTAATACTACTTTCTGACTACCCAGGTCCCCCATCCCCTCCTCCTATTACCATGCATCCCTTTGTAGCCTATCCTGGAACTAAGTCCCACTTTGGACCTACCTTGAATCATGCAGTGCTCTTCACTCTTGGGCTTCTGGAAACTAACCTTAAACTCCCACAATGTATTAATCACCTTCCCTGCTCAATACATTACACCTTACACCTTTGCAATACCTTAACTGAAGGGGACGAATAATAATTGGGATGATTTCAGGTACCACAGTAAGCCTATGAGAAAGATTCTTTCGGGAGGACAGGAGGAGAATCTCTGTGAAACACCTTAAAGTAAGTTCATTCAAGCAGTGGGTATGCTGAAGAGGGGAGAACGCAGGTGGGATTGGTACAAAGGACTGCATTGGCATTTCCTATATCTGTGAATTTATACAAATCACTTAATTTCTCTGAGCTCAGTTTTCTAATCTATGAAATGGGATAGTATCTGTTTTTGCACATTTCTTGAGAGGATTAAAAGAGAGTTGGTATTGATGTGTAGATAAGCTAAGTAAGTCAAAGTTTCGCTTTCTTTGCACTTTATGTAACATCCATACTTAGGGAGTTATTCCTAAGGCCATCTTCGGTAACACTGGGTTTTCCCAGTTAGGAAATGAGTCACTGTGTTGAATCAGCTAGCAAATATTCATTTGACAAATATCTGAACTCCTTGTATGAGCAAGAGGTTATGTCTATATTTACAAAGCTTTTACAGCATACATAGTGATATTTGATACTTATTTTGGTCTCTCAGCCACAGAGATGGAAAACTATCCATATTATCTTTAAACTAAATTGTATTTACTGATTCCACTACTAAAATGATATAAGTTTTCCATTTAAACATAACAATTTGCTCATCATTTGTTTCATTAATAACTCAGAAGTGAAGTTTTAAAAGCATCTATTCATTCATCCCACTTAATTTAATGATAGTATAAAAAAATGAAAAAAGTTCCCAAATGTGAATATGAAGTAATTTTTTTCAAGTAAGAGGAAGAGGCTGTTCTACACAGACCCAGCAAGCTGCTTTGTATGGATTAATCTTGTTAGCCAGTACATGTTCACATTACTCTGGGAATCCATTTCTTCTATAGCATCAATAAAGCATTGAAGGAAAACTCTAAATATGATCTCTAATTGGGTTTCCTATTCCACAGAATTTTTGGAAGCCATTATTTGGAAGTTGAAAGCAAGACAGTAAAGTGTGCTCATACTGAAGAAAGGATCACTTCCTTTTTTCCAGGCAAAATAAGAATTCCTTTATGGCAGTTTCCAACTGGAGAGTTTCCATTAGAGCATGGTATCATTTCATGGGGGCTATGGACTGAAATGTGTTCCCTTAAAATTCATATGTTGAAGACCTAACTTGGAATGTGATCAAGTTTGGAGCTAGATCTTTAGGAGGTACGTGTGAGCATGCTAAGATGCTTCAGTCATGTCCAATTCTTCGTAACCACATGAACTGTAGCCTGCCAGGCTCCTTTGTCCACGGGGATTCTCCAGGTAAGAATACTGGAGTGGGTTGCCATGCCCTCCTCCAGGGGATCTTCCCAACCCAGGGACCGAACCTGTGCCTCTTGCGGCTTCTGCATTACAGGTGCATTCTTTACCGCTGAGCCACCGCAGAAACCCCTCTTTAGGAGGTAAGTAGGGTTAAGTAAGGTCATAAGGATTGTGCCATAATCCAATAGGACTGTGGCCTTAAAAGAAGAGGAGGAGATCTCTCTCTCTCCCCCCTTGTCTCTCTCTCTCTCTCTGCCACATGTGAGGATGCAGCCAGAAGGCAGCCATCTGCAAGTCTGTAAGACAGCTCTCCTCAGAACTAGCTATTCTAGCACCCTCATCTCAGACTTGCAGCCTCCAGAACTGTAAAATAAGTTCCATTGTTTAAACCAGCAAGTCTATGGTATTTTGTTATGGCAACCCGAGATGATGAATACAATGAGACATTATTGTGGAAAAGAGAGTCAATACTGAGATGAGTGAAATTTCCTGAAAAGAGTATCAGGAAAATGATGGAGTAGGAGGTACGATGTCCATGTTGACAGATCGTGACAACAACAGAATACTGTACAAGAAGAGAGAGCTGACTATCAAAACTAATAAGAGAATCTAGGGGATGCAAAGAAGAAAACGTGTGAATTTCCTTGTGAAACAAAAATGTTCCTTTTATTTTGTTTTTTTACTAAAAATAAATTTTAAAAGTATAGAAAATTGAGTTTAGGAGAGAATTTTTCTTAACAGTTTGTTCAGTTGTGAAGCTATTTACTTAATCCCTTTAAACCTGGGTTTTCTCATACATTCAGTGAGAATGAGACCAGTCCCCTGAACTTCTCAGGGAACGAGGAGGATCAAATTTCTAATCTAATTTATTGATTATCTTATAATTATTAGGAGGCAAAAAGGTATACTGGATCAGGCAGGTCCCTAGGGATGTCATGTAGTTTCAAATTCAGGACTCTGCCACTGATTAGCTGCCTTGGGGAAAGAGCTTCCTCTCACTCGGTTACCCCATCTGTAAAATGGGGTTAAGAACAATGCCACTGTGCAGAGTTCTGTTTTCCATGTTGTGTGGCACCTCGTGAGAGGTCAGTAAATACTATCATTTTTTATTTTTTATAATAATGAAGATCATCATCACTTTGTTGTTATGGTTACTGAAGAGACAATGTTCTAAAAAGTCCAGTTTCTGACTCAACAGGCCCTTTCACAGTTAAACTACTTAAAAAATTAGAGACCCATGCCTTTTTCAAGATGCATTTTTCTTGTTAACTCTCACAAGTTTACACTTAGCCATCCATTTAAGGCAGGCATTTTAATATGGTACCTTATTTTCATTTGTATACTAATCAAAGATTTGTGCTCTGCCTAGAGGCACATTAATTACAAAAAGGCTCAATGTTATAAATCAAACAAATATACTCCTCCCTTCATATTATTTGTTTCCTTTTTTCTACCTTAAGCTTTCCTTTGTCCTTCCTTTTATTTCTTCATTTTTCTAACTGAGAGTTTCCCTCTTTCCCCTTCTTAAAGCTGCATAAACCAGAAAACTAAAACCAGGAAATTTAAAACATCAGTTTCCAGGTCTCTGAAGCATGAACAGATGGGCATCAAAAATCCAGTCCTTTTTTTTTCCTTTTTCATTTGCCTACCCACAACCTGAATAAATCAAAATTACCAGCAAATCCAACTACCAGCACACCCCGTTCCCCACCACTTTGTTTTGCTACCACATTAAATGCTACAGCACTAAGTACTGATTTACTTCAAGTTCTGGTTGTACTGTTGTCTAAAATTTTTAAGCCACAAAAACTGTTTTTATTCTGAACTAATATTTGAAGATACAATTTTGTTAATTTTACATCTGAAATAAAGCCTTTAAATGTACAAAGTGAGTGTATAAGCACTTCTACTTTCTTCAGGTTTTCTATACTTTCCACTACTTCTAAGTTTGGAAAAGAGGCTGTAAAGATATAACAGATGGGTAAACTGCTCAGCTATCACTAGAATATAACCAAAGCTTGAAGGTAGAGAAAGACTCAAATACTCAGTGAAAATACTGCCTGAAAAAGGTCAGAACAAAAAACCTCATTCAACATTTAAACAAATCGGAATGCCTACTATGTACAAAAGATGATGCTGTGAAAGTGTTGCATTCAATATGCCAGCAAATTTGGAAAACTCAGCAGGCACAGGACTGGAGTAGGTCAGTTTTCATTCCAATCCCAAAGAAAGGCAATGCCAAAGAATGCTCACACTACCGCACAATTGCACTCATCTCACACGCTAGCAAAGTAATGCTCAAAATTCTCCAAGCCAGGCGTCACCAGTACATGAACTGAGAACTTCCAGATGTTGAAGTTGGATTTAGAAAAAGCAGAGGAACCACAGATCAAATCGTCAACATCTGTTGGATGACTGAAAAAGTAAAAGTTCCTAAAAAACATCTACTTCTGCTTTACTGACTATGCCATAGCCTTTGACTGTGTAGATCACCACAAACTGTGGAAAATTCTGAAAGAGATGGGAATACCAGACCACCTGACCTGCCTCTTGAGAAATTTGTATGCAGGTCAGGAAGCAACAGTTAGAACTGGACGTGGAACAACAGACTGGTTCCAAATGGGGGAAGTAGTACGTCAGGCTGTATATTGTCACCCTGCTTATATAACTTGTATGCAGAGTACATCATGAGAAACACTGGGCTGGATAAGCACAAGCTGGAATCAAGACTGTCAGGAGAAATATCAATAACCTCAGATATGCAGATAACACCACACTTATGGCAGAAAGTGAAGAACTAAAGAGCCTCTTGATGAAAGTGAAAGAGAGAGTAAAAAGTTGACTTAAAACTCAACATTCAGAAAACTAAGATCATGGCATCTGGTCATATCACTTCATGGCAAATAGAGGGGGAAACAGTGGAAACAGTAACAGACTTTATTTTTTGTTGGGGCTCCAAAGTCATTGCAGATGGTGACTGCAATCATGAAATTAAAAGATGCTTGCTCCTTGGAAGAAAAGTTATGACCAATCTAGACAGCATATTGAAAAGCAGAGACATTACTTTGCCAACAAAGGTCCGTCTAGTCAAAGCAATGGTTTTTCCAGTAGTCATGTATGGATGTGAGAACTGGACTATAAAGAAAGCTGAGAGTCAAAGAATTGATGCTTTTGAACTGTGGTGTTGGAGAAGACTCTTGAGAGTCCCTTGGACTGCAAGGAGATCCAACCAGTCCATCCTAAAGGAGATCAGTCCTGGGTGTTCATTGGAAGCACTGATGTTGAAGCTGAAACTCTAAATCTTTGGCTACCTGATGTGAAGAACTGACTCATTTGAAAAGACCATGATGCTGGAAGGGATTGGGGGCAGGAGGAGAAGTGGACAATAGAGGATGAGATGGTTAAATGGCATCACCAACTCAGTGGACATGATTTTGAGTAAACTCTAGTAGTTTGTGATAGACAGGGAGGCCTGGCGTGCTGCAGTCCATGGGGTCGCAAAGAGTCTGACATGACTGAGTGACTGAACTGAACTGTGTGCAAGGCAAACAGCCAAGATGTCCTCACAAAACACCCAATGGGGTCGGTGCTCCAATCAGGGTAGAATTAGATATTACGATGATGAGAACCCAGGTCTGGGGAGGGGGCAACACCATGTAAGGCTCTCTAAAGAAGGTGACCTTTCAGCTGAGACCTCTATGATGATTATAGTGTAGTCAAGTATGAATGTAAGTGGTGATTTGTGTTATGAACAATAATAGCACATGCAAAGAGTCTGGGAACAAAACATAGTACAGGGGTAAAAATGGAGAAGGAAATGGCAACCCACTCCAGTGTTCTTGCCTGGAGAATCCCATGGACAGGGGAGCCTGGTGGGCTCCGTCTATGGGGTCGCACAGAGTCAGACACGACTGAAGCGACTTAGCAGCAGCAGCACTGATGTGGACATGCCACAATAAAACATCTGAACTCCTAGGAGAAAGGTCACCGGTCAGGAAGTCCTGTCTCTGAAATTCTAATCATTTTTCAAGGTCTCACCTCAAAAAGAACGGAGACACATGGACCACCAGATGTTTGAGGAAAATTTTTAACATAAAGTTAATCTGATAAAGCAAACAAATGGAAAAGAAGAACTTAGTGGAAACTGAGACATGGAGAGAAGAAGAAAACTTTTAAAAAATCCTATAATATCCATAAAGATAAAATAAGGATTTTTGCATATGTGGTAGGAGAAATAGGATGCAATAAGAAAGTATATTTAAGAATAAGAAAGAGTGCCTGCAAATAAAAATATCATAACCGGAAAAAAATCAACAGAAGAGTTAGAAGATAAAGTTGAGAAAATCTTACAGAAAGCAAAACAAAAATAAAGAAGACAATAGGAAAAAAGATAACAAAATAAGGTCAATCTTAGGTTCCATAATGATGAATAGGCGTTGCAGGACACGCATACTGAGAAAATCATGGGGGAGAAAAAAAAAAGAAAATAACAAAAATCCAATCCAAGTAGAATCATTATGGAATTTCAGAAGATTTGGAGTTAAAAAAAAAAAACAAAAAACAATACTCTCTGGGAGAGTAAACAGGATGAGTCACATCCAAGTTATCAGAAACAGACGGGAATGAGACTTCTCAATAGGAAATTCAAGAGTAGATAACAATGGAACATTACCTCAAACTTCTGAGGAAAAATGATTTTCAATGAAAGCTCAAAACTCTGTTAGGCATTAATTAAATGTGATGCAGGACAAAGCCATTTTCAGACAAGTAAGGTCTTAAGAAATTTTAGCTCCAATATACAATAAAGGACAGAAACGGTATGGATCTAACAGAAACTGAAGATATTAAGAAGAGGTGCAAGAATACACTGAAGAACTATACAAAAAAGATCTTCACGATCCAGATAACCATGATGGTGTGATCACTCTCCTAGAGCCAGACATCCTGGAATGCAAAGTCAAGTGGGCCTTAGGAAGCATCACTATGAACAAAGCTAGAGGAGGTGATGGAATTCCAGTTGAGCTATTTCAAATCCTGAAAGCTGATGCTGTGAAAGTGCTGCATTCAATATGCCAGAAAATTTGGAAAACTCAGCAGTGGCCACAGGACTGGAAAAGGTCAGTTTTCATTCTAATCCCAAAGAAAGACAATGCCAAAAATGTTCAAACTAGCACATAATTGTACTCATCTCACATGCTAGCAAAATAATGCTCAAGCCAGGCTTCAACTGTACGTGAACTGAGAACTTCCAGATATTCAAGCTGGATTTAGAAAAGAAAAACCAGAGATCAAACTGCCAACATCTGATTGATCATAGTAAAAGCCAGAGAGTTCCAGAAAAACATCTACTTCTGCTTTACTGACTACACCAAAACCTTTGATTGTGTGGATCTAAACAAACTGTGGAAAATTCTTAAAGAGATGGGAATATCAGACCTCCTAACCTGCTTCCTGAAAAACCTGTATGCAGGTCAAGAAGCAACAGTTAGAACTGGACATTGAAAATGGACTGGATCCAAACTGGGAAAGTAGTACGTCAAGGCTGTATATTGTCACCCTGTTTATTTAACTTATATGCAGAATACATCATGCGAAATGCTTGCCTGGATGAAACACAAGCCGGAATCAAGTTGGCAAGGAGAAATATCAATAACCTTAGATATGCAGGAGATACCACCCTTATAGCAGAAAGTGAAGAGGAACTAAAAAGCCTCTTGATGAAAGTGAAAGAGAAGAGTAAAAATGTTGGCTGAAAACTCAGCATCCAGTCTCATCACCTCATGGCAAACAGATGGGAAAACAATGGAAATAGTGACAAACTTTATTTTCTTGGGCTCCAAAATCACAGCAGATGGTGACTTGCTCCATGGAAGAAAAGCTATGACCAATCTAGGCAGCATATTAAAAAGCAGAGGCATTATTACTTTGCCGACAAAGGTCTGTACAGTCAAAGCTATGGTTTCTCCAGTAGTCATGTATGGATGTGAGTGTTGGACCATAAAGAAGGTTGAGCATCAAAGAATTGATACTTCTGAACTGTGGTGTTGGAGAAGACTCTTGAGAGTCCCTTGGACTGCAAGGAGATCCAACCAGTCCATCCTAAAGGAGATCAGTCGTGGGTGTTCACTGGAAGCACTGATGTTGAAGCTGAAACTCCAATCCTTTGGCCACCTGATGTGAAGAACTGACTCACTGGAAAAGACCCTGATGCTGGTAAAGATTGAAGGCAGGAGGAGAAGGGGATGACAGAGGATGAGATGGTTGGATGGCATCACCAACTTGATGGACATGAATTTGAGCAAGGTCCAGGAGTTGGTGATGGACAGGGAAGCTTGGTGTGTTGCAGTCCATGGGCTCACAAAGTGTTGGACACAACTGAGTGACTGAACTGAGATACCTTTCTTGAGGAGGTACTGGTGGATACACCCCCACTAGAATGAGAAAGTAAAAGAAGAGAAAAATGTGGGATCCAGAGAATAGTTGACTCAAGTGTCCAGAGAGCAATAAGAATGAACAGGAGCAAGAGAATCTAGGCCTCCAGGATGGAGGTGTGCAAGGATAAAGAATGGAAATGATAAGCTTCCTGATGTGTCTGACCATATTAAAAAAATATTTAGTGATGGTGACAGAGCTGGGAATGAGTTTGTGATAATGACTCAGAAATCAAGCAAATAAAACTAAAGCAATATTTACCTCCAGGAAATAGTGATGAGTGGTTCAGTAAAGGAAACCTCATCACAGAAAACAGTGATGCTCAAAAGGGAACAACTTTATATAGTGATAATGCCATAGATGCAGAGTATTCAATGAATCAAAAGTTGAGATATAGCTATACTGGAAGGCTAGGGAGAGGGAAAATGTGTGTCTGCTTCCATGTGTATGCTCATACTGTAAGACAGCTAACTAAATCACCATTTCTACAGGTTGGAAAGTCAACAGATAATATCTCATATTTTAAAACATCAAAATATAGCAAGGTAAGAAACAAAAATTCTGTTAAGTGGTAGCCTCAATGCGGGAAGGAGGTTGAGGTGAGATGAACTGGGGAAAGGAATTTTGCTTTATCTTACAGATCTTTTTTGCACCCTTTAACTTTTATAAAAATCAAATATATGTATTAGTTCGAGAATTCATGACTCAATTGATAATCTCTAGAAATTTCTTATCAAAATCTCTTTGATTTTTGCTTCCAATATTTTCTATAATTTTCCTTCTGAAACTTCTACTAGATGTACACAGAATTCTTACTGCTTTATTCCTTAAGATCTAGCTTCTCGATCACTAATTCTCTCTTCACACATCTAATACTTAAGACATCCACCGGTTAATTTTAATGAATATATAAAACTTCTGTTTAGTTCTTCCAAAAATATGCACCAGGCTTTTATAGTACCTTTTATATCTCATGTTTTCAACCTTTTATGCTATTAACTGTTTCAAAGAGCTACTTTATCTTCTTTATACAGAAGTTCTAGTATCTAAACTTATCAAGGGTCCAATATTATAGTAACTTTTTAGAGCTAACTTCTAACTTGCTACACTAGAATAGATATTCAACAGGAAACACCAGAAGAGAAGAAGGTTTGAAGGAGAGATTGGAGTGATGATTAATTCACATTTTGGTAATGATCACTATGCCTGGGAAGAGCTAAAAATTCACCAAAGTGAGGCAATGGAGAAAAGTTGTGCCCAAGTTTTATTCTTCCTTTAAAAAAAATCAAAACACTCACCATTTAAAAAAATTCTAATATATTTCCTTAGGCAATAAGCAGATATTTATAGAGCACCCACTCAAATTCAAAATTCTGCTGTTATAGGAAGAAGAATTAGAAGAAAAATCAGACATTTTAACATATGGCTGGATTTCCCTCTTCTAAGCTTTTTGAAGAATTGTTTAAAATTCACAGCAATCCAGTTACCTTTCAGGACTTGTTGAACATTATTTTGAAGTTTAACATTATTTGCAGAAGAAGCTTTTACTCTTCACCTTGAAGTGTCATTTTTTGAATAGTGGGCAAATATTTTCAGTAGAGACTCTTTCATTCACAGTTTATGCTAACATTATTGTGAGTCACAAACATAGAGATGTACAAACATCTCCTTAAATACTGAAGTGGATAAAAGTGGAGATGGTATACTTTAAAGACACAGTAAAAGCCCTAGAAAAAGTAAGTATTCAGAGAAATTCTCATATGAAACACAAAATGTCTTCTAATCTTAAAAATGTTATTCTGTAATTTAGCTGTATTGACAGTCTGCATCTTATTGGCCTGGGCTATTCTGGAGTACTGCATATGCTACCTGAACTGTCAATATACGCCCTAATTTATACCCATTTAACACTTCAATAATATATGTCAGGGCATAACTGAGTTCTCAGGAAGTCAAAACCCACATTATTCTAGAACTGTATGTTATTTTGGAAGTACAGATAGCAAAAGGCCTCATGGCCCTACAGTAGACTGCCAAAGGCCATTTAAAACCAATCATGTGTCGATGTATTCCAATAGACAGTTATAGATAATAAACCAGTGAGATAGCAAAGTCTCACTACACTATTATCTTTAAGCCAGAAATAACATTCCAATTTTATAAAACTGGAGTTAAAACAAGCATTATTCTTTGCTTTCCTGCAGTAAATAAATGAGAAAAATCAACATTATTGCCTCACAGGTTTATGGAGCACAGTAGTTGCTCAATATAGACTTTCTGAATAAATGAATGCCTTGGAAAAAGGAAGTAGAATGGGTTAGGCATAAGCTCTCTATGCTTTTCTGGGACCTGATTGTTTCTGTATACTGATGTGTGGTTTGGGATTTTGAGTATGTTTTATTTGGGTAGTTTGCATATATGAAGTAGAAAGACGTAAGGTTGGTTGAAGGGTAATTATTTGTTGATGGAAGAATATAAAAAGTATAAACAGCTCAGCTATTGCTTAAGCAAACTCAGCTCTTCATTTCTGATCTACAATGCAAATAGTATACAAAATAAGGTTTCATTAAAGAGTGGCTGTCACATGAACAGGAAGGAGAATGAAGACCTGCTAGGCAGGATTATTAGATATATTGAATTTGTTGTCACCACGATCAACAAAATACTGCTTCTAAGGACTACACACTGTGACACAGAAATAGCTTTGCAATACAGAACACTAGTTTGATTTTTTTCATTTTATTGTAATGGAGCTATATATACCTCTAGAAGAAATGAATGTCAATTTATTGATGGCTTAGGACACTATTTTTTTTAAAGTAATATACTAATCAAAAAACATCTGTGATAACTGGCAATTCATTCTGAAAAAAAAAATTAGAAACTTTCTATCACATGATATCTATTGCCACAACACAAAATAACTCTATGTTGTATGATGTGGAGTGGGACTTTTCCTATCATCTTGGTGTTTCTGCTGAGGTCCTAACACTGAGGATATATACCTATGAATGCTAAAGAGGTGCTGCCATATTTCCCCAGGACTTGCTAAAGGTAGAAATAATGGCCCCATGACTCTTATAGATGATTCTCTAACAGTGAAAGTAATAGGAGAAAATTCACAGGAGTAGGTGTGCTCCATGAGAACCTCCCATGGAGACTTGGGATGGTAACCAGAAGGGAAGGCTAGCTTCTCTTTCCCCAAAATTTATGACTGCCAAGCTGCCAGAATTCAAAAGCTTGCCTCCTCTTGCTCCCAGAAAAGAGCTCTTGGAGAACCTAATGCATGCCCCCATAAAATGTGGGGCACTGACCCTGATGAGAGCCCGGACTTCAAGATTCTAAAGGTAGAAGGCCGTATGAAGTTGTCCACAGGGAGAGGTGAGGAGAAAGGGCAGCAAAGAAGGCAGCCTCCATTTTTACCATTTTGATGGGAAAGGGTAACTGATCTTTTTCTCCCTGTGGTTCAAGGGGAGGGGAGTCATGCGCCATATTGAAAGGACTCTGCTTAGGAAGGCTCCTTCAGTGCAAGGGACATTCTCTTGGGATTCAGAGCTGAGAGAAGGAAGTGATTATAGATCATCCAGGGAGGGTTTCCTGTACGACAGGCAATATCTGGATGAGAGGTCTCCACAGGACTGTCTCAAAAGGAAATCAGTCCTGAATATTCATTGGAAGGACTGATGCTAAAGCCAAAGTTCCAAATAGTTTGGCCATCTGATGTGAAGAGCTGACTCATTAGAAAAGACTCCAAAGCTGGGAAAGAGTGAAGGCAGGAGAAGGGGATGACAGAGGATGAGATGGTTGGATGGTATCATTGACTCAATGGACAAGAGCTTGAGCAAGCTCCAGGAGATAGTGAAGGACAGGGAAGCCTGGCGTGCTGCAGTCCATGGGGTTGCAAAGAATCAGACATGACTGAGCAACTGAACAACATGTGCCACACAGAAGTGCTGGCATTTGGCTACTGACTGACAGAAGGCATTTGATGCTCAAAGAGACTTTCAAAATAATAATAATAATAATAATAATAATAATAAAAGAGATTCTCAAATAGCACCAGTATATAATAAGCCTTCATCTCTTTTCCTCCAGTCCCTCTTCTCAGTCTAGACCCTGCTGCAGGAATTTAAAGAGAAGGGTAGGAGGCATGAAAAGAAGTGTATGTAACTGACTTACTGGACTCAGTGGCTATAATGAAAGAACAGCTTTTTTTCTTTTCATTTATTTTTATTAGTTGGAGGCTAATTACTTTACAATATTGTAGTGGGTTTTGTCATACATTGACATGAATCAGCCATAGAGTTACACGTATTCCCCATCCCGATCCCCCCTCCCTCCTCCCTCTCTACCCGATCCCTCTGGGTCTTCCCAGTGCACCAGGCCTGAGCACTTGTCTCATGCATCCAACCTGCTTTACATCCCCTTCTGCCAGTGCCTTCAAACACACCTTCACATCTCCTTTTCCTTCCTATTGATAACAACTCTGGCAAATACCCTGGCTTTCTGGCTTGTGATTCTTTTTTTCTCATACCATTAGCACTTCTTTTTTTTTTCTCCCTCCCATATTATAAACTAAGAACAGGAAAGGCCTTTTGAAACATGGCACTTCAAGCTAGAAACCACAAAAGTATAGATTTGTCTGTGCAAAAGTAAAATATTTTAATAAATCAAAAGCTTCATAAATTCAACTGAAAAACAAGTGAAAGGAATATTTGAAACATATACGACTTAGTAAACTCTTAGAAATCAATGGGGTTAGCTGTTCAGCGATCCCAAGTTCAATTAGTTCTGCTATTGTGTTACCCAGTAGTTATGTGATGGTGGGCAATTCACTTAACATCTCTGGGCTTCAGTTTCCTCAACTATGAAATGAGATTAATACCAGTATCCATGGGTTCTGAGGCGGATTAAATAAAATAATTGATGTAAAGCTCTCAGCACAGTGTCGGACAAACAGTATGTATTCAAATAAATGTCAGCTTCGAATCCTCATCACCATCATCAGTCTCCAAGTGGTAAGTGAAAAAGTAGTAAAAATTAGTTTATAAGCATTTTTTCGCCTGTATCGCTATAGTTTTCCACATTGAGCATGTGTTGCTTTGGGAGGAAAAATACACAAACTATTTCAATTAAAATATAAGAATAAAGGCATTTGTGAGTCTTTGCCAACTTTACAAAGTTGAGAAAGCTGCATGTTTCTCACTTGGGCTATAGAGGATCATCCTGCTTAGTTTGTTACATGTAATGTCCCTACAAGTTACTGAATAAGCAAAATGGTTCTCTTCCAACATAGGTAAGAACCATCTGGTCATTCAGTGACAGAAGTAAATATCTGAGCATGAATTATGTTTCCACTGGTCAGTATATATACACACAAGACATGTGAAAGGCATCAAAGCTTTAAAAAACATTCACAAGACTAGAATGAAACATTTTGTATCACGGCTTTATGCCATGTTGTCACGTCAGGTTGTACTTATTTATCATATCACTTCATTTAGTCTAATAAAAAATTACTCCCAGGACTCAGTTTCCTTTACTGGCATCGCCATTCATTCTAGGCACAATTTTATAAAAACGAGGCGAATGGAAAGATACTGATGTCATTGTAAGATGAAGCAAAACCACATGAGAAGCCCTGGCTCTGGTGCTCATTTAGGTCCCATAGAAGTGAGAGAGAAGAAGTTTTGGGATGTATGTGTCACAGTATTTGAAATGGCTGCCCTCCACAAACAAGCCCAATTTACCAGAGAAGAACAAATAAGGTAGAAGGGGGTTTCAGTTTTTAAACTACATTACTAAGCACACATTTGCTTCTAAACTTTAAAGCAGTGCTGAATCGCATTTGGACAGAGTTATAGCATTGCTTTAAACACACACGCACACCCAGACACACACACACCATGGAGGTAATTCAGTTACTCCTGCTGCACAGATGTGCACAAGAATGCTCTAAGTGATTAAGATAGGGCTTTAAAGTTAGTTAATTAGAAACATATCTCTTTCTGTGATCAACACTGATAGTAACTCTGAGTTCTGACTGGTGGAAATGTAAGTTTAAATTTAGATTTAAAATGTAAGATGCACAGATAACCCTTGGACCTGCTTTTGTGTTGAACTGTCTTAGAACGAGGGGCTTTAGTATGTAAATGCCTTCAATCAAGACTAACAGTAAAAAAAGATAATTCTGCTCATCTGATATTACTAAACTGAGATTCCCATAAATAGCATTTGTTTTTTCTTGGAAGGAAGGATAACAAAAATCATGAATGTTATATTTTAAATTCTATCTTGACAGAAATAAATTGTTACCATTGTAACAAAACCCATACCACTCTACTCTGATTATTGGGGTGATCCTTTTTTAAAAAGCCATAGGGTCATTGAGAGAGTAAAGTTCAATAATTAATAGGAAACTTCAGCATAGTGCTTGGCACATGTAGCTGCTTAATAAAGTTTCAGTTTTGCAGAAACGAAGGTGATTGTTAGAGAAAGTGAACCTATAGAGTTATAAGTATGTGCCTATTTATAACTTCAAGTTATATTTTCTATACTGGACTGAAATATCAACCTCTGAGTGTCTGTGTCATGCTAGAAGAAGCATCTCTGCCATTGGAAACTTTAAGGTTACAATTGTGTGACAAGTCCCAAAGGTCAAATGAAGCTGCTTCCCACTGGCCTCACACCCCTGACCAAAGTCACACACACAGAGGACACAGGGTCACGCCCAATCTCCTGGGGCCATATTGAGAAGATCTTGCCTCCATGGATGAGCAGAGCAATCCAAGTTCCCTAGTTGAATAAAGAATAGACAAACATCTAACAAATATGTTATCATCTATCACGTAAGTGTTACCCTTTTACTGGAAAACAATATGGATATCCTCATTGAAAGAGACAAACTTGATCATTTCTGCCTGCTAGCATTAAAGAAGTTGCTGGTGTTGACGGCACAGGTGCTTATGTACAAAACTACAAACTTTTCCAATTGTTTTACATATATTGTGTTCACAACTCCAGAGAGGTTGATCACAATGTCAATTACATTTTCCTCTCACTGAAGTGTCACACATGTACTAGAAACAGGGCTGGGAGGGGAGGTGGGGTATGTATGTTAAAATTCTTCAGCAGGAGGGGGAGTTTAACAAGACACTTTTAGAAACAAATTGTCTCTGCCTCAAATTTCAGGGTCATCATCTAATAGGTAAGTCATTCATGGCCAATAAAATAACCTAGCTGACCTACTGGTTTTTCACTTATTAAATGGGAACAAGTTCCTATGGTTGTCTTAAGGATCAGCTGAAATGGTATATGTTGAACTGATGTGTAGAGTTCAGAGACTATTTATACCAACAAATCCATTTCACACTCAGACTACAGGCTCTAGAAAGAACACACACCTGTGTAGCCTAACAAGCTAGTTGCTGATGTTCTGGGTGTCACTATTAGAGCAAGTCTGCCACAAAAGCTCTAGTTGGGAGTCTTTTATTTTTTATTAATTTATTTTTAAAAAAATTTTTTTCCTTATCCTGGTCCCCCATCCCACCTCCGTCTCCACCCGATTCCTCTGGGTCTTCCCAGCCCACCAGGCCCGAGTACTTGACTCATGCCTCCCACCTGGGCTGGTGGTCTGTTTCACCACAGATAATATACATGCTGTTCTTTCAAAACATCCCACCCTCACCTTCTCCCACAGAGTTCAAAAGTCTGTTCTGTACTTCTGTGTCTCTTTTTCTGTTTTGCATATAGGGTTATCATTACCATCTTTCTAAATTCCATATATATGTGTTAGTATGCTGTAATGTTCTTTATCTTTCTGGCTTACTTCACTCTGTATAATGGGCTCCAGTTTCATCCATCTCATTAGAACTGATTCAAATGAATTCTTTTTAACGGCTGAGTAATATTCCATGGTGTATATGTACCACAGCTTCCTTATCCATTCATCTGCTGATGGGCATCTAGGCTGCTTCCATGTCCTGGCTATTATAAACAGTGCTGCGATGAACATTGGGGTGCACGTGTCTCTTTCAGATCTGGATTCCTCAGTGTGTATGCCCAGAAGTGGGATTGCTGAGTCATATGACAGTTCTATTTCCAGTTTTTTAAGAAATCTCCACACTGTTCTCCATAGTGGCTGTACTAGTTTGCATTCCCACCAACAGTGTAAGAGGGTTCCCTTTTCTCCACACCCTCTTCAGCATTTATTGCTTGTAGACTTTTGGATAGCAGCCATCCTGACTGGCGTGTAATGGTACCTCATTGTGGTTTTGATTTGCATTTCTCTGATAATGAGTGATGTTGAGCATCTTTTCGTGTGTTTGTTAGCCATCTGTATGTCTTCTTTGGAGAAATGTCTGTTTAGTTCTTTGGCCCATTTTTTGATTGGGTCATTTATTTTTCTGGAATTGAGCTTCAGGAGTTGTGGTGCTGGGAAAACTGGTCAACCACTTGTAAAAGAGTGAAACTAGAACACTTTCTAACACCATACACAAAAATAAACTCAAAATGGATTAAAGATCTAAATGTAAGACCAGAAACTATAAAACTCCTAGAGGAGAACATAGGCAAAACACTCTCTGACATAAATCACAGCAACATCTTCTATGACCCACCTCCCAGAATATTGGGAATAAAAGCAAAACTAAACAAATGGGACCTAATGAAAATTAAAAGCTTTTGCACAACAAAGGAAACTATAAGTAAGGTGAAAAGACAGCCCTCAGATTGGGAGAAAATAATAGCAAATGAGGAAACAGACAAAGGATTAATCTCAAAAATACACAAAAGCTCTAGAACTGGTGGGTGAATTCAGCTATTTCCTTACACGTACTTTACATCTGTTCAAAATAGCTGCCACTGAATTCCACACCTTGCACCAGGGCTATCAGCGGCATTAGTGGCCTAAAAATTTCACAGGCACTTGAGTAGTGGGAAAGGCAAACTATGATGATAACAGCTTGCCATTCCCCATCACCTCGTCTGATTTTTCCATTATTTCTGATTGATGTAACTGCATAAAGCACTCAGAAAACCATGAGATATAGGAAAAAAATGTTTGAGGAATATGTTTCAAGTTGGGTGTAAGTGTAGATACGAGAAACTGGTTATTAAAAACATAGAAGCAAAGCTCAGGGAGGGGAAGGAATGAACAGGAAAGAATTTCATATCTAGACATTAGTATCAAAATTTTCATTAAGAATGCTTTCCCTTCTTCCACTTCCTCCTAGTCAAAATGTTGTGTAGACACAGCTTACACTCAAGTACTGAATAGTTTTCCAATAGGTAAGCAGATATTAACTTCCTATTGTGTTAATGTCCATGTTTAACTGAGAGGCTACTTTTGCCATACTTCATAGAAAGCAAAAGAAAAATGTTGGAAACATTGTTTCTTTGGACACAATTTGTGACAATTCTATTGACATTTCTCTTTAATGGTATAAGGTTACATAGGTAAACTACCAAAGCAACTACATATTATTGTGAGATAACATGATTTTCCTGAAGAATACTCTTTGTAAAAATATAAAACATTCATTAATTTTTCAAAACAACATTTAGGATTATGAGAATGAATTGAGTGAAAAAGTATCTACAGTAGACTTTAGAGTATACCCACAGAAATAGACATTCTTATACAACAATAAAATCTACTCATGATGCCTTTTCTTGAGAACTTTTCTACAACTGGTAAAACTCGATGGACTTGATGGAACAATTCCTTTTAAGTTTAAATCACAGGAGAGAGTCTGGATAATCTGCAAGATATAAATAATGTGTCACACATCTCCTAATCACCATTTATTAACCTGGTGACCCTGAATGGGCTTCAGGGAGTCCTTGAACCCCTTGTAATTATATGGATGATTGTGTGTGTGTATGTATGTGTACTTATTTGCATTTTTCTAAAGAAAGAGCCCATAAATTTCATCTGACTTCTAAAAGGATTTATGACACCCCCATAAGGTTGAGAAGAATTTATTCATTCCATAAATATATTTTATATGAATACTTTTAGTTAGGCTCTATGCTAAGCTTGGGAGCACAAGGAAGACACAGTGCTTGACCTCTGCATTTTAGAGTCTAGCAATTGATTTGAATATGGGAGGTGGGATGGAATCATTAATCTCAAAACTCAAAACTAATTATCCTTCTCTCCTAATCCAACCCCACCCCATCTAATCTTCTCCATATCTCACAATCTCCTTGAGACAGCCTTCTCTATATAATTCATAGTTTTTTAAAATTGAAGAATAGTTGCTTTATGATATTATTTCAGGTGTACAACATAGTGATTTAGTATTTTTTATAGATAATTATGAATAAAAATTATTATAAGATAATGGTTATAGTGTCCTGTGCTATACAATATATACTTGTTGTTAATCTATTTTATACATAGTATTTTGTGTTTTTTAATCCCTTATCCCTCCCTTGATCCTCCCTGCTTTGGTGTAACAGCTATTTGTAGATATTTTTGACGATAGTCATTCTGACAGGTGTGAGTTGATATCTAATTGTTTTGATTTGCATTTCTCTAATAATTAGTAGTGTTGAACATCTTTTCATGTGCCTGTTGGCTATCTGTGTATCTTCTTTGGAAAAATATCTGTTCAGATCTCATCCATTTTGGAGTGGGTTGCTTGTTTTCTCGATTTTGAGTTGTATGGACTGTTTCTATACAGTGGATATTAATTCCTTGTTGTCCATATCATTTACAAATATTTTCTCCTATTCAGTAGGTTGCCTTTTCATTTTGTTGACGGTTTCCTTTGCTGTGTAAAAGGCTTTAAGTTTAATTAGGTCCCACCTCTACATATTTGCTTTTATTTCTTTTGCCTTAGGAGACAGACCCAAAGAAATACTGTTAAATTTATGATCTCTTCTAAGAGTTTTAAGGTTTCAGGTCTTACATTTGGATCTTTAATCCATTTTGAGTTTATTTTTGCATATGGTGTTAGGGACTATTCTAATTTCATTCTTTTACATGTAGCTTTGCAGTTTTCCCAAACAACTTATTGAAGACTATCTTTTCTCCACTGTATATTCTTGCCTCTTCTGTGTAGATTAATGGACCATAGGTGCATGGGTTTACTTCTGGCCTCTTTATTGATCTCTGTGTCTGCTTTTGTGCCAGTTACATGCCATTTTGATTATTATAGCTTTGTAGTATAGTCTGAAGTCAGAAAGCATGATACCTCTAGCTTTGTTCTTTTTAATCTCAAGATTGCTTTGACCATTTGGGGTATTTTGTGGGTCCATATGTATTTTAGGATTATTTGTTCTAGTTGTGTGAAAAATGCCATGAGTGTTTGATAGGGATTGCATTAAATTTGTAGGTATTTTTTGGGGGGGGATGGAGTATGGCCACTTAGACAATAATAATTCTTCCAATCTAATAGTATGGGGAATCTTTTCATTTCTTTGTATCATATTCAGTTTCCTTCATCAATGTTTTATAGTTTTTGGAGTACAGGTCTTCTAAAGTCTTGGTTAAGTTTAAGGTATTTTATTCTTTCTGATGAAATTTTAAATTGATTTTTTTCTCTTTTTCATAGTTCATTATTCGTGTATAGAAAAGTGACAGATATCTGTACATTAATCTTGTATCCTGCAGCTTTACTGAAATCATTTAATAGTTCTAATCGCTTTTTGATGGAATCTTTAGGGTTTTCTATATATAGTACTGTATCACCTGCCCTGGTGGCTCAGATGGTAAAGAATCTGCCTGCAATGTGAGAGACTTGGTTTTGAACCCTGGGTCAGGAAGATCCCTGGAGAAGGGAATGATTACTCCAGTATTCTTACTTGGAGAATTCCATGGACAGAGGAGGCTGGCAGGCAGTCTATGGTTTGCAAAGAGTCAGACATGACTGAGTGACTAACACTTTAGGGTTTTATATATATAGTATTGTATCACTTGCAAAGAGTGAAAGATTTACCTCTTCCTTACCAATTTGGATGACTTTTTTATTTATTTACTTTTCTTGTCTGACTGCTGTGGCTAGGACTTTCAATATTAAATTGAATTTTAAGAGTGGGTATTCTTGTCCTAAATTTAGAGGAAAGGTTTTCAGTTTTTCATTGTTGAATATGATATTAGCTCTAGGTTTGTTATAAATGGCCTTTATTATTGTGATATATGTTCTTTATATACCAACTTTTATGAGAGGTGTTATTGTGAATGCATGTTGAATATTATCAAATGCTTTTTCTGCATCTTTTGAGATGATCTCTCTTTAGTTAATGTGGTTTATCACATTGATTGCTTTGTGAATACTGAACCATTCTTGCACCCCTGGGATAAATCCCACTAGATCATGTTATATGATTCTTTTTACATATTGTTGGATTTGGTTTGCTAATATTTTCTTGAGGATTTGTGCATCAGTATTCATCAAAAATACTGGCCTGCAATATTCTTTTCTTGTAGTGTCTTTGTTTGACTTTGGTATCAGCGTCTTGTGTCTTCATAGAATAAATTTGGTAGTGTTTCATCTTTTTCAATTTTTTGGAATGGTTTAAGGAGTACAGATATTAGCTTTTCCTTGTATGTTTGGTAGAATTCCCCTGTGAAGCCATCCAATCTTGGATTTTTTTCTTTTGGGAATTTATTAAATTAAAAGCTCAATTTCACTATTAGTGACTGGACTGTTCAAATTTTATGTTTCTTCTTGATTCAGTCTTGGCATTGCATGTTTCTAGAAATCTGCCCATTTCTTCCAAATTTGTCCAAATTGGTTGTCCAATATACTGGCATGCAACTGTTTAAAGTATTCTTTTTTATTTCTTATTTTCCTTATTTGGGTCCTCTCTCTTTTCTTCTTGGTGAGTCTGGCTAAGTTTATCAATTTTGTTTCTTCTTTTTTTAAAAAAAAATCAACTCCTTGTTTTATTGATCTTTTCTATTGTATTTTTGGCCTCTATTTTAGTTATTTCCTCTCTGATCTTTATTATTTCCTTTCTTCTGTTGACTTTGGGCTCTGTTCTTTTCTTTAGTTATATACTAATGTTCCTTTCTTTTTAGTTTTTCTGTATCTATTGTAGGTTTTTAATTTGTGGTTACCATAGAGTTCATATATATTGACCAACATATACATTTTAAACTGGTAGTCATTTAAGTTCAAATACATTATTAAAGATCTATATTTTTTACTCCCTTTTCCCATGCTGTGCTCTTGATATCATACTTTACATATTAGTGTTTATCCCTTACCTGTTTATCGCAGTTATAGTTGCTTTTATAATGTTTTAATCTTTGTAATGACTTAAGTGGTTGATCCTCAGTTCTGACTGTGTATTTGCCTTTTCTAATGGGATTTCCCTTTCCTATAGATTCTTCCTTCTTTTTCACTTAGACAAGACTTTTTAACATTTCTTTTAGGGTAGGTTTAGTATTAGGAACTCTTAATTTTTGCTTGTCTGAAAGGTTCTTTATCTCCTCTTCAATTTTAAATAATAATCTTTTTAGGTAGAGTATAATAGGTTGCAGTTTTTTCCCTTTCAGCACTTTGAAAATATTCATGCCACTCCTTTCTGACCTGCAGTTTCTGAAGAGAAATCAACTCATAGCTTTATGGGGATTCCCTTGTATGTTCATTCTGTTTTTCTTTTGCTGCTTTTGAAAGTCTCCTTTTTTTTTTTTGTTTTTTTGTTTGCTTTTTTTTTTTTCCCAGTGGGTTTTGTCATACATTGATATGAATCAGCCATAGAGTTACACATATTCCCCATCCCGATCCCTCCTCCCACCTCCCTCTCCACCCGATTCCTCTGGGTCTTCCCAGCCCACCAGGCCCGAGCACTTGACTCATGCATCCCACCTGGGCTGGTGATCTGTTTCACCCTAGATAATATA
The DNA here is from genome assembly GCF_963930625.1 of Muntiacus reevesi. Classification (NCBI taxonomy): domain Eukaryota; kingdom Metazoa; phylum Chordata; class Mammalia; order Artiodactyla; family Cervidae; genus Muntiacus; species Muntiacus reevesi. The sequence goes on from NC_089251.1 coordinate 219,221,205, forward strand.
CATGCTATTCTTTCAAAACATCCCACCCTCACCTTCTCCCACAGAGTTCAAAAGTCTGTTCTGTACTTTTGTGTCTCTTTTTCTGTTTTGCATATACGGTTATCGTTACCATCTTTCTAAATTCCATACATATGTGTTAGTATGCTGTAATGTTCTTTATCTTTCTGGCTTACTTCACTCTGTATAATGGGCTCCAGTTTAATCCATCTCATTAGAACTGATTCAAATGAATTCTTTTTAACGGCTGAGTAATATTCCATGGTGTATATGTACCACAGCTTCCTTATCCATTCATCTACTGATGGGCATCTAGGTTGCTTCCATGTCCTGGCTATTATAAACAGTGCTGCAATGAACATTGGGGTGCATGTGTCTCTTTCAGATCTGGATTCCTCAGTGTGTATGCCCAGAAGTGGGATTGCTGGGTCATATGGCAGTTCTATTTCCAGTTTTTTAAGAAATCTCCACACTGTTCTCCATAGTGGCTGTACTAGTTTGCATTCCCACCAACAGTGTAAGAGGGTTCCCTTTTCTCCACACCCTCTTCAGCATTTATTGCTTGTAGACTTTTGGATAACAGCCATCCTGACTGTCGTGTAATGGTACCTCATTGTGGTTTTGATTTGCATTTCTCTGATAATGAGTGATGTTGAGCATCTTTTCGTGTGTTTGTTAGCCATCTGTATGTCTTCTTTGGAGAAATGTCTGTTTAGTTCTTTGGCCCATTTTTTGATTGGGTCATTTATTTTTCTGGAATTGAGCTTCAGGAGTTGCTTGTATATTTTTGAGATTAATCCTTTGTCTGTTTCCTCATTTGCTATTATTTTCTCCCAATCTGAGGGCTGTCTTTTCACCTTACTTATAGTTTCCTTTGTTGTGCAAAAGCTTTTGATTTTCATTAGGTCCCATTTGTTTAGTTTTGCTTTTATTTCCAATATTCTGGGAGGTGGGTCATAGAGGATCCTGCTGAGATTTATGTCGGAGAGTGTTTTTCCTATGTTCTCCTCTAGGAGTTTTATAGTTTCTGGTCTTACATTTAGATCTTTAATCCATTTTGAGTTTATTTTTGTGTATGGTGTTAGAAAGTGTTCTAGTTTCATTCTTTTACAAGTGGTTGAAAGTCTCCTTTAATTTTTACTATTTTAATTATGATAAGTCTTGGTGTGACTGTTTGGATTTATCTTGTTTGGAAGGCTCTGGGATTCCTGTATCTGGATATTTGTTTCCTTCTCAAGTTTAGGAAATTTTCAACCATAATTCCCTCCAATAAATTTTCAATCCTCTTTTCTCTCTCTTCTCCTTCTAAAATCCCTAAAAGGTATACGATGATATGTTTTTCCCCCATAGGTTTCTTAAGTTTCTTTCATTAAATTTTTTTTTTTTTTTTTGCTATTCTGATTGGGTGATTTCCATTTTTCTATCTTCCAGATCACTCATGTGTTCTTCTGTCTAACTTAGCCTGCTATTCAATACCTCTACTGTGCTTTTTATTTCAGTTATTGAATTCTTCATTTCTGACTGGGTCCTTTTTATATTTTATAATTCACTGTTGAAATTTTCACTGTGCTTATCTATTTAGTTAACATTTTTATTAACAATGTTTTGAAGTCTTAATATGGTACATTGCTTACACCTGTTTCATTAATTTTTCAGATTTTTTTTTTTTCTTGTTCTTCAAATTGACAGCAGTTCCCCTGATTTTTCATTTGCTTAACTTTCTCTGACTCTGAATTCAGGTGAAACAGTTACCTACTGGGATCTTGAAGGGGTGTTGCTACATGGGCGCATCCCTATGTAGACTGCATGTGTCCAGTGCCTTTGACGGGAGAGCTGCATTTGATGTGGATGCAAGTCACACCTTTCCTCAAGGTGTGCTGGCAGCTATCATCTTTGTGGGGACGGAGGCTGGAGGTGCAGGGGCTACAGCCGGAGCTGGGTGTGAGGTGGGACTTCCTCTCTGCTCAGCGGCCCTCAATGCCCTACTGGGGATGGGATCTGGTCCCTTAGAGCTGGAGCTGAAGCCCTCAGGCTCGGGCTCTGGTTGGTTCTGTTCCTTTTAAGTGGAAGTTTTCTCCTCTCCCAGCAGCAGGAATCTTGCCCCAGAGGTGATGGAGTGTTGAAGGAAGGGAGGTCAATACAGACTCCTGGCTCCTGTCCGCTATAGACAAAGGTCCAAGCTGTCCTTCATGCACTGCCTGTGCCTGCAATTGTTTCCCTTGCTTTGCTCAAATACAGCCTCAGGTGTGAGTCTCCTTTGTCCCTCACAGCGGATAACTGCTGTTAGCTTCCGCTACCTCTGCTTGGCTGTGGAGCCTCACAGTAGGGCAGGTGGGGCTTGCGTGAACTCTCTCAGCATGCATGGGCATGAGCTGTGGAGGGGTGACTTCTGGTGTGCTGCTTGAGCAAACACTCTTTCCTGGGGCCAGGATCCACTCTGTGTCCCACAGACAGGCTTTCTCTCCAGGCTGTGCAGCCCTAGGTCCCATCCATGCTGCCCGGTGGAGTGAGCAGGACTGGAGTGCTCCCTCAGCCTGGGAACTTGGCAACCACGAGAGCTGTCCTCTCTCTGCACTGTCCACCCTGTGTCCTCTCCCCACTCTCTCCTGGTGGGCAAAGTCCAGGTTTCCTGCAGCCTCCCGTTATTCACAGACAGCTTCCAACCAGACAATGGGGTTCATCTCCCCTGTGTAAGACCCCAGAACTGGAGTGTCCAGCCTGTGGTTCTAGCCACTCACTCCCCAGGGCGGGTCTCTGCCCTTTTCCTTCCAGGGTCGTAAGTCTTAACCCAATCACTTTTCTTCCTTTTTCATCCAATTATATGTGGATAATTTCTTCCAGTTTCCATTTAGTTTTCAGTCATGATTTTTCCACACATAGATGTATTTTTGATGTGTTCACGGGGAGGAGGTGAGATCCATATCCTCCTAGTCCGTCATCTTGATCAGTCCTCCCATGTAATCCATACTGAATGCCATCACTGCACTTTTGCTGACATCGCTCAATCAAACCAAGGTTTCCTTCTATTCTTACCCTAAAAGCTTCAGTTCAAGACCCACCTTCTTCAAAGTGCCTTCTCTGAGACTCCTGAATATTAATGACTATGCATGCTCTGCTGCTTTCACATACCTTCATTTTTCCTCCTCAACTAAAAAGCAAGCCCCAGAAAACAGGAGTCACATCTCACAGATAATATTTTTGTATGTGCTTTTGCCTAGTTGGGTCTACCCTATCCGTCAATCTGTTTCCTGCCAGAGAAGATGAACAGATTTTAGAATGTCTCTCTGACCTAGATCAAAACAGAAGCAGGAGGTCTTCTTAGAAGGCAATACGATTGGAAAAAGATGTTGACAAAGCAGAGTAAAAAGAAATGACAAGGGAAGAGTCAGTGAAAGAATGTGCTCCCAGAGAGATGGGAAGAAAAGTGCGGTTGGAAGGACACCAAAGATTCTGGCTCTCCGTGAAGGCTGGTTGCAGAGACACTACAGAGCCCTAGGAGGTAGGCACAATGCTTTTACTAATTGCAGTCAGAAGACAATCCTCACAGAACTTATTCATTCCTGGGAGCAAAGCTGTAGCCAAGCTAAGTAGGAGACACGTTGTCTTTCTGCAGCATGAATATTAGTGGGAGAAGGAGCCTGCTCAGACTCATAAAACGCACCCACTCCTGTTCATTCCAGTGGGAATGAATGCTACTGCCAGACAAAGCTCATAAGGCTGTGGATCTTGCTGTGGTTGCATAGCGGAAGTTTTAAAATGCTGGAGAGTTTTAAAATACTAGGGATGTCTCAGACCCATCCCCAGAGACTTTGATTCAACTGATCTGGGAGGGAGCCTGGCTCTGGTATTTGTTCATATCAGGTGATTCTAATGTGCCACCAGAGTTGAGAACTGCTATAACTGCCACCTCGGAAAAAAATTCAAGGACTTTGGTGGTGGGGGGGGGGGGGGGGGAGGGTGTGGTGGGAGGGTATGGATGCCTGGTGTTTATCTCTTTTTAAAACAGAAGGTCATAAACCTAGAAGAGAAAATAGGACATAAGACATAAACTGGTGACTACATGGATAGTGCTGAGAGCTGATTTTATAAATGCCAACGAAGGGAAGAATACATCAGAAAAAGTGTTTATCATGAAGCCAGGAAAGAATATCTCTAATTTGCCAGTATCATCAAAAAGACTCTAAGCTAAATTTTGGAAGGAAGAGAGGGAGAAAAACACTCAGACACAGTTGTAAAATCTGAAACCATGGAGGATAAAACAAAGCAGCAAGTGGTAAAAAATGCCCAGAAAGTTTCAGGGAAAAATTAAAGAGAAACCAACTAGAATAAAAATGCTGAGCCTAAGGGGTCTGTACACCCATGAACAAAATTTGAATGAGAGAGTGATTTAACTTGGAATTTTCATGCAATAAGGTGTGCCCTTAAGGGCTATGTGTGTGCTCAGTTGCCTAGTCATGTCTAACTCTTTGTGACCCCATGGACTGTAGCCTGCCAGGCTCCTCTGTCAATGGGACTGCAAGAATACTGGAGTGGGTTGCCATTTCCTCCTCCAGGGAATCTTTCTGACCCAGGGATTGAACTCGTATCTCCTGCATTGGCAGGCAGATTCTTTACTGCTGAGACATTGGGATTGATTAAAAATGCCAGGTCTGGAATATGAGAATTCTAGGTTCAAATCCCAGCCTTATCACTTGTTAGCAAAGTAGCCTTGGGGAAGTTTCTTCACTTTCCCAAGCCTCAGTTTCTTCATAGGTAAAATGGAGAGATTTATACTATACCACAGGAATTACTGTTAGCTTAACATATGAACTCACAGATGTTAATAACCTAGCACTGAATGTGGCACATAGTAATCGTTTAATAAATACTAGCTTTTTAGTAAAAGTGCTACTGTTAAGAATAAACCCTGGCTGACAGGAAAACTTTGTCCAGAGGAAAAAGGATTTGTTCAAAGGAGAGGGCTATGTAGATCACAAAGATCATGTAGATTATAGACCCAAGAGTGGAAGTGTTTCAGAGAAAAGAGAGAAAATGATGAGGATTTTCTTTTTTATTTTTTTAAATAAGTGCACTCCAGACTGCCAGGTCAGGTAAAGGATATGGTTTGGTAACAGAGATTACAAAATGGGCACAGAAGTAAATATACAGTTGTAGGGAGGGACTTCAACCATGAGGACACCATCTGGAAGTCTTACTTGGCAAACACACAACACTGGATACATTCTTGACTTGCTTTGCTAAGAGTTTAAGCTCTAAGAAGGCAGATGAAGCAAGTAGGGAAACTACTTTTCTGGACTTAAATCAGACAAACTGAGATGGAGGGATGAGTAGGGGATGTGGAAATGATCAGGAACTTGAAAGAAAGTGGCCACTAAGCATTGTGAAACACTTAGCGAGAGAGGAAAAAAATATGGAGACAATAGGATTTGGTAAAAGCTTAGGTTAGAGAGACATTTCTAAACCTGAGCGACCAGACAGGCATGATCCCAGGGAAAAGACAGTGTGGACAGCACAAAAGTATTCTGGATTATAAAACAGCGGCTAATTGAAGAGAGACATAAAGGAGGGGAGAAGGTGTCTGAAAGCAGGACAGCAGGGTATGATCGCAGCCATGTGGATACAGAACAAAGGAAGAGCCAATCTTCATACAGCCAGGATTCTCACAGGCACAGAGCCCGTGGCTTTTCTGTTGCTTGTTCTCTGTTCAAGAGGACAGAATCAGGGTGAATAGGTGCAGTGAGGACGTAAAATTTTGTATCTTCCTGAGGTAAAATGTATTAACAAGAAGAGCCGTCGCCCCACATGCACTAAGATACTGACCAATGAAAGATTCTAGGATGATTTTCTGAACCTCTCAACAAGTGAGAAGCAAGTCCTAGACAGAGCTGTGCAAGTCTGGCTCCAGGCTTTTGATTAAACTCCCCTAGCAAGGTTGGGTGTTTCGACCACACGCACACACACCACAGGACAGCCCTCAGCCATTATTTGCCTCCTGCTAGAAACTCCAGGGAGCTTCCTTTTGTGCTGCCTCATGTAGCACTAAGCCTGGCGCAGAAACAGTTAACTCTCTGATTTCTGTAGGACTTCAGACAATTATTAGTGGCCTAGGGGTTTAGTTGCTAAGTCGTGTTCAACTCTTGAGGTGTTCAACTCTTGAGGCCCCGTGGGCTACGAAGCTCCTCTGTCCATGGGATTTCCCAGGCAAGATTACTGCAGTGAGTTGCCATTTCTTTCCCCAGGGGATCTTCCCAACCCAGGGATCGAACCTGGGTCTCCTGCATTGCAGGCAGTTTCTTTACCAACTGAACCACCTGGGAAGCCCAAAAGGGCTTCACTTTTTTCAGTCAAGGTTGCCAGAGAATGAGAGGTATTGGTCTCTGGATCCCATCTCCAGTTCATTTTCTCAGAAAATTCTACTTGAAAATGGAAAACTATCTCACTGGTTTGACTGAAGTTATTGACACTTATTGTCCTCCACTCAAACTGCTATCACAAAGTATGCTTCATTTTTAGTGGAATTCCATTTAAAATCAATGTAGTTCAGAGAATTCCTCTGTCTGCTTTACCTGGTGCCTGAGCTATTGTTTTGTCCTGTTCTGTTTTTGCTTTTAGGAGAGGAAGAGTTGGGAACGACCATGTCAGTGACAGCCTGAAATGAATACCCTTCTCTTGAGGTCTGAGCTCTCAAGTACTTTCCCCAACATTCACTAACAAGGAATTTCATCCATTCTGACGTATGGCACAGCCATATCCTCTAGTCATCTCTGAGAATAGATAGCATAGCAGCCCTCAACAGAAATGGTTGTTCTTAAGCTCAAACATAACAAAAATATTCTACACTTCTTAAAAGCATGCATGAAAGAGCTTTCATTTCCTCATTCAACAGATTATATATCTTTAAAAAGCATTACACTTTTAATCAGTGATATAATTTAAAATGATAGAAAGGCCATAGTTATTTTATAATAGGAAACAATTACCTCTTAGTATCTATATGTCAAATGCAAAGAACATAATGGTTGTCAACTCACAAGGGAACTTAATTTAACACTTGACAGATGTTTAAAACTTTTGAGGCACATATCTGTCAAGCTTCAAAGAGGCCAAAAATGATGGTGTAAGTAAAAGAAAAGTTTAAACATTTTCTTCATTTCAACAGTTCTGGCTTATAATCTAGTTAAAAATATTCCTTAAAAAAAAATCACACCAATTTAGTCAGTGCATATTTATGCTGAAAATTCAGGTCCTTTTCCATCCATTTGAGAATTTGATGTAGTTCTGTTAAATAAAACTGCAAAGAAGCTGACATGTGAAGGCAAAGGGGACACCCTAAATCACCTAGCCCTTCCTTATTTCCCTTCAAACTTTTATTAAATTAATACAAGGAAATCAGAGCATGTAATTTCTTGGTTGGTGGAAATCCCTCTAAGAGGAATATTAAGAGTTGATGTCTCCTTTAACTGGACTCCTTTTGTATTGTATACAATGCAGAGGAAAATGCTATCATAACACTTCAATAGTTAAGTGACTTTATGAGAAAAATAGTTCCAAATGTTTCCTAAAACCTTCCAAACCGCACCAAAGAACATTATCGTAATATTATGTTTCCCCATTGCCTCCATTATTCAAGCCTGCCTCTCTTGAAATGATACTTGGATGAGAAACTTAGGTTTATGTAATGTATAAATTGTTTCAAAAGGAAAAGATTTGGCTGCATAATTATTATATATGTAGACATGCCAGATAATTTAATATTTTCAAGAGCCTTTCTTTACTAATTGACAAAACAGTATATTTAACGCTTTTGGTGACTAGAGCTTTGGGGAAGAGCTTATTTTTGTGTCTCTAACCTGAACGACCCAAACAGACATTGTGTAATTCTAATAAATTAAGTACTAAACACAAACAAAAACATAGTAAATAACTACATATTACATTTAAAAGATACCTATATTTTTGGTACATGTAACATATACATTTATATCTTTTATCAAAGTAACATAACAATACATTTCAGTGAGTCAGCATCAAAAAGAACTTAATGGCAGGTTCAGCCCTAATTGTAAGCTGCCAAATTTCAAGAAGTTTTGCAACAGGTGTTTTTGGGGAGTGGGTCATTAATTATAGATGCACTCGTGCTCAGACACAGTTGTGTCTGTCTCTGCGACCCCAAGAACTGTAACCCACCAGGCTCCTCCATCCATGTGGTGCTCCAGGCAAAAATACTGGAGTGGCTTGCCATTTTCTCCTCCGGGGGTATTCCTGACCCAGGGATTGAACCTGCCTCTCCTGTGGCTCCTGCATTGGCAGATGAGTTCTTTACCACTGAGCCCCCAAAGAAGCCCAATTACAGATAGTATGTTCAACAAATAGCCTCAAGGTAGAAACAGCCCAAATGCCCATCAATGGATACACAGGCCATGGAATATTATTCAGCTATAAAAAGGAATGAAGTACTGACCCGTGATGACAGGTGGATGGACTCTGAAAAGCATTATGCTAAGGGTTCTAGCCAGACCAAAAAAGAAAATCACCTATTGTGTGATTCCATTTATACGAATAGATAAATCCACAGAGACAGAACACAGACTGACCATTGCTAGGTTCAGAAGAAGGAAGGGATGTGGAGAAACTGTTTAGGGGTACAGGTTTTTTCTTTTCTTTTTTAAAATTTTAATTGGAGGCTAATTATTTTACAATATTGTGGTGGTTTTTGACGTACATTCACATGAATCAGTCATGGGTGTACATGTGTTCTTTATAGCGATGGAAATGTTTTGAAGCTAGATTGAAGTGACGGCTGTACCAAAGAATAGACTAAATGCCACTGCACTGTTTATTTCAAAATAGTTAATTTTAAGTTATTTGAATTTTATCTCAATACTTTTGTGGACAAAATTGAAATGACAGATATTGACTATTTACACACAAGGAGCTGTCCTTCAGCGCTGAATGGACCATCATAAGCATGGACACTCTCTGTGCTGGGGTCCTCTCACCCTCCACTCAAAGCTGGCTTGTCTTAAGGTCTGGGGGGTGGTGAGCATCTCAGATAGAGGGAGGGACCTGGTGGTGGCCACAAAGTATCATAGATGTCAGGAGAAGATGCTGAAGGCCACAGGGGCAGGGACAGAAAACTAACAAACAAATTACCAGGGGTCACTCTATTCTGTTTAAACCTTGAAAAACATCCCTTCTTAAATTTTATGTACAATCTGCCACAGACACGTTTCAGATAACCATCTTAAGATGTAATATAATACTCATCAATTCCTAAGAAAAACAATTTTCTACGTTATTATCAAACCTTCTTAGACATGTGTAATGCATTCAGACAAAAAGAGAAAAGGATTCTGGAATTCTGGCAATTTGGTAAAATGGATACAGAAAGCTCCTGATAACAACTTGATGGTTCAATTCTCATTACATCTTTCAGCAACACAACACTTCAATAGCTAGATGATTTTAGAAGAAAAATATTTTACTGCTTCCATTTCAGAGAGAGTATTGACTTGAAATTAGAAGCACTTGGTTCAAATCTCAGCTTTGCCACTTACTATGTGACCCTTGGTCAAAAAATCAATTTCTCTGAGCCTCAGTTTCTGTATCATAAGAATGTTGATAATGCCTACAGTTTTGCGAATTAAATTATAATGGCTATGTCTAAAGAATGGTAAGTGCTCAAGAAATGTTTTTTCTTAACCCCACTGCTTCTTTCCCCAATAAAAAAATATTTATTATCACTCATCATGAATATAATAAAAATTCAATAACCAAGAATAATTATTCTGTGATAATTATTGGTAATAATTATAGGAGTTTCTTCATTGTATTTTGAGACTTATTTCATGGCTTTTAACATATACATATATAGAGAGAGGGTGGAGAGGGAGATTGATAATTAAAGGGCAAACAGCTTGAAAATGTCATCAAAACAGTTTTGAAAGAGACAGTGAAGAATCTAAGAGTTATTCCTCACAGTTATGGTGACATAGTGACCCAAAGGCAGATGCCATCACAGGGAGACATAGAGCATGTTACTCACAGTTTCATATCTAATTCTATTTCTAAAAGTTTTTTCTTCTTTAGTAGTTGAAAAGCAAGTATTAATACAACTCTCAATATCAAAAGAACATTCAAAAGCACAAGATAAAGTGGTGGAGTTTCCTTTCAAACAGTTTTCCAATATTGAGTACTTTCCAAAATAAGAAGCAATTGCAGTGTGCCCAATATTATGTGCAGTGGAATACTGAGGGCCTTAGAATAGACACCTTCTGCCTCGTCACTGAGTGGCATAGCCAACTTTCTCTAAGATGCTGGCTTTGTGAAGAGAATTTCCATTTGCCTAACGAACCAACTATATTATTGAATTTTACCCTGAGATTTGCTGGGGGTGATCTTTCAAATCTGATCCATGATACATGCAATAAGAATTTAAGCTTAAACTCCTGCAGCTCAATTCCAGAAAAATAAATGACCCAATCAAAAAATGGGCCAAAGAACTAAACAGACATTTCTCCAAAGAAGACATACAGATGGCTAACAATCACATGAAAAGATGCTCAACATCACTCATTATTAGAGAAATGCAAATCAAAACCACAATGAGATACCATTACACGCCAGTAAGGATGGCTGTTATCCAAAAGTCTACAAGCAATAAATGTTGGAGAGGGTGTGGAGAAAAGGGAACCCTCTTACACTGTTGGTGGGAATGCAAACTAGTATAGTCACTATGGAGAACAGTGTGGAGATTCCTTAAAATACTGGAAATAGAACTGCCATATGACCCAGCAATCCCACTTCTGGGCATACACAGTGAGGAATCCAGATCTGAAAGAGACACGTGCACCCCAATGTTCATCGCAGCACTGTTTATAATAGCCAGGACATGGAAGCAACCTAGATGCCCATCAGCAGACGAATGGATAAGGAAGCTGTGGTACATATACACCATGGAATATTACTCAGCCGTTAAAAAGAATTCATTTGAATCAGTTCTAATGAGATGGATGAAACTGGAGCCCATTATACAGAGTGAAGTAAACCAGAAAGATAAAGACCATTACAGCATACTAACACATATACATGGAATTTAGAAAGATGGTAACAATCACCTTATATGCAAAACAGAAAAAGAGACACAGATGTACAGAACAGACTTTTGGACTCTGTGGGAGAAGGCAAGGGTGGGATGTTTCGAGAGAATAGCATCGAAACATGTATATTATCTAGGGTGAAACAGATCACCAGCCCACGTTGGATGCATGAGACAAGTGCTTGGGTCTGGTGCACTGGGAAGACCCAGAGGGATCAGGTAGAGAGGGAGGTGGGAGGGGGGATCGGGATGGGGAATACATGTAAATCCATGGCTGATTCATGTCAATGTATGACAAAAACCACTACAATATTGTAAAGTAATTAGCCTCCAACTAATAAAAATAAATGAAAAAAAAAAAAAAAAGAATTTACGCTTAGACAAATGAGAGAAAGGTCTGACTTAGTGATGACTCTGAATTGTAACATTTAAAATATGATGTCGTCATTCAGGTTCCCCATGTGTAAGATGAAGTGGTTGGAAGGATTCTTCTAGTACCAACCCTTAGTGATCTGAGAATATAACATAAATGAGTGAACATTGCTCCAAAGTGCCCCTGCCCCCACAAAAAGGAAGAAAGTGATGAATGTCTGAAAGACTGCTTTGCTCATATATATGAAATGTTGTATATAGTGTTATATTGTTACCAAGACATTTGTAGAAATAGAAAAACCGAGGTCTTGCCTAGTTACAAATTACTATGATTCTTTCAGGTACCTTACCCTCTGGGCTAAGTCTACCCAGTCCCTCTCCTTCAAAGGGAGATCCAATGTCCACCCCTTGTCTGGCATGTAATTGAAGCTCAATAAATATGTGTTGAATTACAAGTGAAGATTAAGTACAGTAATACATGTGGAAATCCTAAAGGAAATCAACCCTGAATATTCATTGGAAGGACTGACGCTTAAGTTGAAGCTCCAATACTTTGGGCCACCTGATGTGAAGAGCTGACTCACTGGAAAAGACCCTGATGCCGGGAAAGACTGAAGGCAGAAGGAGAAGTGGGTGACAGAGGATGAGATGGCTGGATAGCATCACTGACCCAATGGACATGAATTTGAGCAAACTCTGGGAGATAGTATGGGACAGGAAAGCCTAGTATGCTGCAGTCCTCGGGGTTGCAGACAGTCTGACACGACTTAGCGACTGAACAACAACTAAAATAAATGTGGAATTATCTTGTGGTCCACGCATACTCTCTTTTCTTTCACTATCAGCAAACTTCTATCTTCCTTTTCACACAGCTCAGTCGCCACTTCCTCAGGGAAGCCTCCCTTGAGTGTTCTCCCTATGATGAACCTCCAACTATGTACTCTGATGGCACCGTGTATCTATTCCTTGTAGCATGTGATTGCATTGAACTTTTCCCGTTTCGTTTCTGAGCTTACTGGATTATGGTCCCTCACTCTGCTAAGCTCTCAGATCATCAGATAAGGCCCTCACCTCACTTGGCTCCCTCCTGCATCCCAAGCAGGCAGCACAGTGCCTGCCACTCTATCTATTGAAGGAAGCAGGGGAAAGAAAATACATATATATACATTTTTCAAAAAAATAATAATTACGAGAATATTCTTCCTGATCTCTGCTGAGTGGGTAAAGGTGGGAGGGTGGTGCAATGGCAACTACAGCAATCATCATAAAGCTTGAGAAATTTGTATGTTTTCTTGTGGACTTCCCATATACACATTTTTAAATGGAAACTGTATAGGAAATTTAACATGAACTTTATCCCACGAAAGAAATTAAGTTTAAATTAAATTCAAAATTAAGGGACAGTGTGTGGATTTTAAATTATTTTCTAAAGGAGTCTGAAGGAGTATAAGATGGAGAGAGAGAGTTTAAAGGATAGTAAACACACATATTAAAAACACTTTTTTTTTTTTTTACCAACTTTCTGTCAGAAAAATCATCTTTTACCCTGACATTGACTCTGGTGACCACACAATTGAGATTTTTATAAATTTGACACCTAATAGGGACCAGAGAAATTATTCAGTTTTATCCCTTCAATTGTCAGGTGGGAAGCCCAAAGCCAAAAAGTGCCTTTTCCAAAAGTATGTTCATGAAAATACAAGTTTCTTGAGATTTTAACATATTCTATGAAAAAAAAAAATCTGTGTTTCAGTAAGCTTTGGAAGCAGTAGATTAAATAAAGTGAGGTAGATTTCTTTACTCAAAGAGTTGTATATGCAAACACGCTTTGTGAATAATCACAGGAGAGAAAAGTATGCCAGGTTGTCCCCCTCCTCCACTTTAAAAAAGCATTGTTTTTCTTTGGCATGTGGGCTCACAGTTCCTGACCAGGGAATGAACCTGCGTGCCCCACATTAGAAGCATGGAGTCTTAACCACTGGACTACCAGGGAAGCATTTCATGAGACTGTATCTCTGTCTACACCTACAGGTACAGACATTTAGATGCATTTTTAGGTAACATTGCTCTAGAAAATTTAACTCATGGATATCAGTAAGTGTGCTCTGATTTTGTCAAGGTTGGGATTAGAACCATGTCTGCAGGCTCCTGGGCTTGGGAACTTTCTACTATCATCACTCTGATAACCCCCCAAAAGAGTAAGAACAACTTTGAGCTTTCCTCCGGAATAAACAAATGTGGCAAACTATATTTTATGGCAAGTGCTTTATTTTGTTCAATAATAGAAGATAAATACATCTTCTGAGAAATAGTCACAAGTCCAGTACACCATTAGCTTACAGTCCCTGGCAGAATGTCTTTGATATCATTCCATACCATCTTTTTTCTGACTTCTGAGTCACTCCTATTTTTAAGTGGAGGCTTACTGGGACCAGGAAGGCAAAGGGGCAACTGTGAACACTGTGCTACCCATTTCCAACACACTGACCAGCACTTTATTAGTTTTCTTAAGATTCTTTCAAATGACCTGGTTCCTTTTTAAAGGTGACCCAGTAGGCTGAAGGCTTAAAAGCTTGTACATTGGAAACCATGTGATGAAATGTCACTGAAGCTACTTGTACACTTCTGGAAAGCTATGGCTGCCTTCTGTGGACATAGCCTACATTAGGAAATACGTGCCACTCTTGTCAGCATGGTAAAAAGAGGGGATATATATTCTTGATTACTAATAGTAAATATAGGATATGTAAATAATATGTCCCCTTTACTTCCATGGGCAATTTTTTCTTTAAATATTCCAGAAAAGTGAATGGAAGCTGACTTTTTGAGTTCTTGAAAATGATTTTTAAACTTCAAAACAGAAAATGCTCAGTATTCAGTTTTAATTATATATACTTAATAATTATATATACACAAACATGCAAGCCTATGAGTATGAGAACAAAGACAACTGTACCACTCAGAATACAACAAATCCTCATGGCTATTGCTTTAAAGAAACTGCCCAGTGATTGTTTGACTTTATTATCACTTCTTTCTCCTTGAGTTGTCTCAAGGAGAGTCATTCTCCTGACAATGTTCATTTATTTCACCAGACTTACATATCTTTCTAAAAGAAGAAAATAATGTTTAAAATGGCTTTTTTTCTGTTTGCCCTACTCTTTAAAAAAAAATCTTCTTTTGTCTACTGTACACACTATAAGTATCTATGTTAATGAGCTATATATGTTACTAAGATCCTAAAATTTCATGGGTCCTCATAAAGATGAGACGATCTTGCAGAAAACTATCAGAAAATCCAATAACTGGAACAAAAGAAAAGAATTAGAAAGATAGGAAGAAACAAAATAAGAATTTATGAGGAAAGAAGCTGAAGTAGGTCTAGGTCTTGAGTAAGTCTAGAAGTCCAAGGGTAGGGACTGAAAAGAGAGACTTCAGAGAAAGACATCAGGTGAAAGGAAGAACTCAAACCAAAATACCGAAACACCTGCCAATAACTCAAAGCTCCCTACCCACCTCAGAAAATGGCACCATCTTTGCACAGGGAGGCAGATTAGTGTGATTTTTCATTTTACATTGAAATAATTTCTCTCCTCCAAAATGTACTCCAGTCATGTTGATAACTGAAAATATATGAGTATATTTCAGAGCTGTTCACACATTTCTTTCCATCATTCATTCCTTCACTTATATCTTTAAGGAAGATACTGTGCTAGACACTGTCACAGCCCTTGAGAAATGTACAGTCTTATTTACTAAACATGCTCAAAACTGCTAAATTGGTGGGGGGGGGAGGGCGTTGAGGCATTTTAACACATCACCAGAGCTCTGAATTCAAAAGAAACTGAACGTGAAGACTAAGCTGAGGAACAATCTAAGTCACAGTGAGTAATAAAGCTGATTTCCTGGGGGGTTTCCTAAACTATCTGTGAGAGATTTCTTAAAATGTCTTAAGAAATAACATCAGCCCTGAAATAAGTGTAGTTTTGTGAGAGCACAGTTTGAAGAGCAACACTCATTTGAATGAATAAAGACAAAAGTATTCAGTATATATCTGCCATATACTGATAGTCTGCAATATACTCTCAGAATTAAATTGTATAAAGTACAATCCTTGCTGTTAAGGAACTTATGTCCTTAATAGGAAATAGAGTTAAACATTAGACAGACTTCAAACCTCACATCTGTCCTAAGTATTAGGAAATCTCATTAGTGTCTTTTAATTAATTATTTATTTATTTAGCTGTCCAGATCTTAGTTGCAGCACGTGGGATCTTTGATCTTTGTTGAGGCACACAGAATCTTTAGCTGTAGCAGGTGGGATCCAGTTCCCTGACCAGGGATTAAACCCGGGTCCCCTACACTGGGAGCGTGGAGCCTTAGCCACTGGACCACAAGTGAAGTTCCTCATTAGTATGTTATATTCGGCATTGTTCTGTGGACACAGTGATAAAGTGTGGTCTTGACTTCAAGGTGCCCATAGTCTCGTGAAGTAAAGGAAGCAAAAGGACAACTTCAGCGTTGTGTGCTGAGGATTAGGATCAGAGTGGATTTGGGGTGTGCAGGAGATGATCAGGAGCCAGACTAGACAGGGCTTCTTAGAGGAACTTTGCAAATGAGGGTGAGTCCCTGGGAGAAGGAGCACATGGCAAGCAGAAGAGAGAACCTGGGAAGGTGAGAGAAAGAAGACAGAGAGACACACCTGTTTGGGGAACTTGGTTCAGTAGGACAGAATTGTACCATTTCTGTGGGGGAGGGGTGGGGAGGTGGGTCGAGGGTGCTGGGAAAGAAGAGAGATGAAAGATAATCACGAAGCCCCATATGCTCTGCCATGGAGACCAGCCTTTGTATAGATGGCAAGAAGCTACAGATGATTTTGTATGGGAGTTGGGAGAAAAGATACCTTTTGGTTGATGGGTTTTTTTCCAGGGAGACTTTCAACAGTGTAAATGACACTTTAGTTCAGGACAGTCAGGCTGGGTGGAGAAAACAAAGGAACAAAGGGCTAGGCTGCATCCAGGCCCTAGGACCAGCGCTCAGCAAAGAACAGGGGAGGGAAGTCAGCCCAGCTCAGAAGGGGATAGTGACTAAAGAGAAAGAAGTGAGAAGAGAGGAGGGATTGTGGAGGGCCTTGAGGGCAGATGTGCTCAGGAGCTAAATGTTACACCATGGGTCTATTAAGAGATGGCTATAAAACTCCTAGAGGAGAACATAGGCAAAACACTCTCCGACATAAATCTCAGCAGGATCCTCTATGACCCACCTCCCAGAATATTGGAAATAAAAGCAAAACTAAACAAATGGGACCTAATGAAACTTAAAAGCTTCTGCACTACAAAGGAAACTATAAGTAAGGTGAAAAGACAGCCCTCAGATTGGGAGAAAATAATAGCAAATGAGGAAACAGACAAAGGATTAATCTCAAAAATATACAAGCAACTCCTGAAGCTCAATTCCAGAAAAATAAATGACCCAATCAAAAAATGGGCCAAAGAACTAAACAGACATTTCTCCAAAGAAGACATACAGATGGCTAACAAACACATGAAAAGATGCTCAACATCACTCATTATCAGAGAAATGCAAATCAAAACCACAATGAGGTACCATTACACGCCAGTCAGGATGGCTGCTATCCAAAAAGTCTACAAGCAATAAATGCTGGAGAGGGTGTGGAGAAAAGGGAACCCTCTTACACTGTTGGTGGGAATGCAAACTAGTACAGCCACTATGGAGAACAGTGTGGAGATTTCTTAAAAAACTGGAAATAGAACTGCCATATGACCCAGCAATCCCACTTCTGGGCATACACACTGAGGAATCCAGATCTGAAAGAGACACGTGCACCCCAATGTTCATCGCAGCACTGTTTATAATAGCCAGGACATGGAAGCAGCCTAGATGCCCATCAGCATATGAATGTATAAGGAAGCTGTGGTACATATACACCATGGAATATTACTCAGTTGTTAAAAAGAATTCATTTGAATCAGTTCTAATGAGATGGATGAAACTGGAGCCCATTATACAGAGTGAAGTAAGCCAGAAAGATAAAGAACATTACAGCATACTAACACATATGTATGGAATTTAGAAAGATGGTAATGATAACCCTATATGCAAAACAGAAAAAGAGACACAGAAGTACAGAACAGACTTTTGAACTCTGTGGGAGAAGGTGAGGGTGGGATGTTTCAAAAGAACAGCATGTATATTATCTATGGTGAAACAGATCACTAGCCCAGGTGAGATGCATGAGACGAGTGCTCGGGCCTGGTGCACTGGGAGGACCCAGAGGAGTCGGGTGGAGAGGGAGGTGGGAGGGGGGATCGGGATGGGGAATACCTGTAACTCCATGGCTGATTCATGTCAATGTATGACAAAACCCACTGAAATGTGAAGTAATTAGCCTCCAACTAATAAAATAAAATTAAAAAAAAAAAAAAAAGAGATGGCTGGAACCTGGTGGAACAGAATGTAGCATCATTTATGACAAAAACAAAACAGAAGCAAACAGTGGTGAGGAAAGCAAAGATAAAGGGAGAGAGGCTTGTCTTAGTGAGAATATGAAGAGCTCAGTTTTGGTCTTGTCTCCCGGATTCCTCATCCCACCTCCTAAGACACTAAGTCCTGTAAAGGGAACTGTAACCTACCATCTCCTCTTGGTGTGTTTTTTCCTGGCCTGCCTGAATGTACAGCAAGTGACCTGTCTGCCAGAAGACCTATTCAAAACACCATGCTACTGCTGCTGCTAAGTTGCTTCAGTCGTGTCCGACTCTGTGCGACCCCATAGGCGGCAGCCCAACAGGCTCCCCCCTCCCTGGGACTCTCCAGGCAAGAACACTGGAGTGGGTTGCCATTTCCTTCTCCAATGCATGAAAGTGAAAAGTGAAAGTGAAGTCGCTCAGTTGTGTCTGACTCTTAGCAACCCCATGGATTGCAGCCTACCAGGCTCCTCTGTCCATGGGATCTTTTAGGCAAGAGTACTGGAGTGGGGTGTCATTACCTTCTCCGTCAAAACACTATAGGGTTTCATAGACAGGCTCTACAACCACTAACTTGGGCCAAGAGCTTCCAGAGACAATCAACGTTAGTTAAGCCTTTTCAGGTCACCTGAGGAAAGCATCTATTGCCCTCCTCCCCCACCTTTTTTTTTCTCCTTAATAGAAAACACTTGAATATCACATATATCCATTTTTGAAATAACCACAGTTTGGAATGGTTAGTTTTCATTTAGAATAGAGTCTTTGTTCCTGGAGGAGGGCATGGCGAGCCACTCCAGTCTCTAGCCTGGAGAATCCCATGGACAGAGAAGCTGTGTGGGCTATGGTCCATGGGGTCACAAAGAGCGGACGTGACTGAAAGCAATTTAGCACAGCAGCACACGGAGTTTGCGAAGTACGTGAATATGTATCTGTGCAAACATATATATTTTCAGCCAAGTGCAAGATGGGACCATTTTCACTAGAAAATACGCAAAATAGATCCCTTTGAAAAGTAGCCTGACTCTGATGACAAGGTAAAATTCTTAGGTCGGCATCTTTTCACTGTCACTTTCTAGCTAACTGACCCACAGTTCTATAAGTCATCTACTGTACTGTCAGTTAATAGTGAATCGAATCATCTGATACAAGTGTCTTAAAAATTAATTGAACCTGCCTTTATTTTTGTAGATAGTATAAAGCCACATTTACATAATCGTATCTGAAATTTTACTGCTTCAAGACAAAGGACAGTGTCTATGAAAACCTCTTGTTGTACACTACCTGTCAAGTCTGGAAACGGAGCCCCACCATCTTATCAGTTTTGCTAGACTAGAACACGACTGAAGTGACTTAGCAGCAGCAGCAGCAGAGGAGTGGCATTTGCTAAATTATAGCAGGAGATGGGTTTTTTTCTATTTGTTTTCTTTTTGGCTACTTAGATCAAAAGAAAGGTGTATACTTCATTTTTAATCCCATTACTTCACATGAGCCCAGACAGAACATCAAAGACAAGGTATGCAGGTTTAACCATTAGCACCAACATAATCCAAAGTTGAAAATCTCTTCCAGATAGTTACCTCACTTTGAAACAGATCACACTGTGGTGTTCACAGTCAACATTACTCTCTACTGTCTTATAATTTTAACTGTACTTAAAAAGAAAAGTCTCCAAGATATGTGACTTTGCCCTGCAGTATCAAGCATCAGTTTGGAGGGCAATCTAACATTATTAAAATAAAATGCAATTCACATACACTGTTTTTTTTTAGTTGGCTCAGCCGTCCATCTCAATTTCATGAAAAGGAGGAAAGTGAATCAAATGCAGTTGCAAATTGTATTTGAGTCGGGCAATGCTTCTCCACATCTGAAGTCTATTGAAAGCTCATGAGTAAGAACTTGGGGAACAAATCCTTTCTGTTCAAAAGATGTGTCAGTGGAGAAATTCCCAGAAAATAGCACACAATTCATCAGAAATCACGCATTTCTTTTCCAAGTCAGATAATAAAAGAAAGTTGCAGTGTTGAAGTCTTTCCAAGGGGAAGAAATACAAGTATGCAAAATAATTCACAAATATTTTGCATTAGAACATATATCATAAGCAGTAGAGACAAAAAAGTATTTAACATCTAAATAGCCTGGGTATCAGTCATCAGATTGAACAGTGGCAAAGCAGCTGGTACAGATGTATTGGTATAGACCCCGGCATCAAAAGTGTTCAAAATGGGTAGATGAAAAGGAGCTGCTTTTGTGGAAATATGGGGTACTTGACTTCATATTTCCCAGAAACACTGTTATCAGCATTACACCAGCAAGAACAACTGTTCATTAAGTTTCCAGCACTTGCAGTGTACTACCACTAGTCTTCGGGATATAAAAACAGTATCTATGTATGGGGTCACACCTATGCTTCCCTGACTCCTCCACAGCAGAGACAAATTGCACAATACATAAAATAAACAAATTACAAAGTAACTCACAAGTAACCCACTTGCTTAGTGTCAAAGAGTGGCCACACACGTTTTAGAAATTCTGAAAAGAAAGCTCTAGATCATGGCCAGGAAAAATGGAGTTAATTCATGGAAAAGAATCAGCTAAAACTGGACTCAGATAAAAACTGGGGAGAGGAGAGGGCATCTTGGGGGAAAAAAAATAACTGAATGCCTACTACAAGAACTATGTGTGTATGTGTGTGTGAGAGAGAGAGACAGAGAGAATCAAGTTACTCTCAACTAATCCTCTCAGAACTTTTTTTTTTTTATTGTTTTCCTAAAGAGGAAATCGAGGCTCAGGGAGATTAAATAACTTAAGACTATGCATCTATTAAGTGGTACATCCAAGATTTGAATCCAATTCTAGTCCATCTAAAGTTGATGTTCTTTCCATATATCATAGTGCATCAATTAAAAGGAAAGACAACAGAAAAAAGTGCAAAAGTAGAAAGAAATGTGGATGATATATGCAAAACTTGGAGAAAGAAGGATGAGTGTGTCCACTGGAGTTCACAGAGCGGAATAGTAAGTGATGGGGCAGGCAGAAAGAGAACAGATGGTGTCGGGTGGTAGGTTGAGGAATGCGGCTTTCATTTGTAGGTACTGGTAACAAAAAACTTCAGGGTAATAGCTTTATATTGGGTGATGTTTTAAGAAGGTTAATTTACCCACAGGATATAGGAAAGATGAGTCGTGGAACAAAAGGAAACAGGTTAAAGTTAGAAGCGCAACAAAGTATAATAGGAAACTGTTGACAGGACTCAGGCTTCAGAGTGCCAGGGACTTCGCTGGTGGTTCAGGGATTAAGACTTCGCATTTCCAATGCAGGGGAGGTGGGTTCAATCCCTGGTCAAGGAACTAAGACCTCATATGATACTTAGGCCAAAAAAAAAAAAAAAAAGCAACAAATGTGAGACATACTTTGTAACTAGTGATGATGCATGTTCACTGTTGATTTTACAATTTTGAAATTACTAAATTTGATCATAGTCTGAGCTATTAAAGTTCATATGGAATTGAAGGGCTGTCTTTTAGTATTATACATGGAGAATCATAACCAATCTCAATGACCAGGCTCCCCACATGGATGTAAATAAACAACGTACTGACACTATCAAACAAAACCTTTAGGACACAGGACCACAGGATTCAATATTGAAACATGAGAAATGTTGCTAACGTTATCAGACCAAAAGGCCATATAAATTTTATCAACTTATGAGAGTTTTATGTTTCCACAGAATGAAACATTAAACAAAAATGCTATTAGCTATATAAGAAAGTTCGAGAAAGCACTTTTCAAGGCCACCATACTCCAACTGTCCAAGAAGGCCTTTGTTATGGAAAAATCCTTTTCATTATTTCCGAAGTTTTATTCTTTACTGGATTCTTCTGAGCATTCTGCCACTCAAGTCTTGCTCCAACACCATTTAAGGAGTGTTTGTTTTCCATTATTGTTTTAAACTGAAGGGTAGATGATCCATAATTGTATCAAAGGCCTATTTCTACTCTTGTAACAGAATTAAACTTAAAACCATTTTTCTAAATATGCATGTGAAAACTATATAATGTGATACAGCCTACTTTAAGAAGAAAAGTTACCTCAAAACACATGAATGTTCAGTTTTGAGGTAAATGAGCTTGATTAGTTTTAAAACCTGATAAAATCACATAATACAAAAAAGTAAGCAGAAAAGACTAAAGAAAAGGGGGTATTCTTAGAAGACTACCCAATTAACTCTCATTAAATATTCCTGGAAAACAGTTAATACATAGGGTCTTCTGCCATAACTGGACAAGAGATCCATCCTGAAAGCTCCATCCAAAGACAGTCTGGAGACTGCACAGAATCAGGAAGCAAAGGCCGTGTTTATGTAACCTGTAGATAAAAGTCTATCATTTTTTACGCCAAGTTCTAAGTCACCCACAATATTCATATCAGTATTTATTTCAGTTTGCTTTTCTGATTCATGATGAAATCATCATGCAAGGATTTTAGGATCTCACAAATGTAAACAGAATTTACATGATTTGAAGATTTCTAAAATGCCAACTGGGTTCTATTTCACATGAGCTAGAGTCGTTTTCTGACAACTGGTATCACTGTCATCTCTTTTTATTCTTGACAATATTCTACAACATCTGTAAACTTCCAGCTTGATTTTTTTGGGGGGTCAAATATTTGATAAGTATTTCATCTTAAAGATTAAGAAAGTTATGGAAAAGGCATGATGTTCAGGAAACTGTGTGTGGAGTACTGGATCACCTGTCTCATGCACCCTATAGTAGTCACTAAATACTAGGGGCTTTCTGTCACTCCAGAGAGTAAGATGAAGATTTTTTGTTCTCTATTTGTGAAGCAATTTGCCTATTTGTCTCAAACTACCTTTTCTGGTGGAGAGACAATGAAGTACTTAATCCTTTTACTCAGAGCACAGTGTGAAACTAATAAGACAAAAAGAAAAACAATAACTGCTTAACTGAAAATTGCAGTCCTTGGGAAACTTAAAGGATTTTAATGACAAGACATGTCAGGATTCCTTCTGTAGATAACATTATATTATCTCAATATCGGCCGAAATGAATATATGTAGTCAGATGGGAAAACAAACAGTTAGACCAGTACATGCTTTGTAAATTAATAATGACAGCAACACATGCAAGTGGGTATTTGTTGCTATTTAGTAACATTTTATGGTAGCACCCTTTCAGTGCTTATTGCTATTATTAGAAAGAGACCATTACAAGGAAATTGACATGTGCTTTTCATTTTGAAAATATATTTCTCATTCTTGAACTTTACCTGATATGGCATCAAGAGATGGAAAAACCAATCTATCATCCATCACTCAATTGCACAAAGCAATTGTAACTTGTGGTAAGTTCTTTCTTCACTATTAAGGGAAATACCAAATCATTCTATGCCATTGGATTAATTCTTGGGAAGTTCATTGAGTCTTTGAAGAATGAAATAAGTGGATGTTTCAACCAGATGATAGAATGCTATTTCTCACATTAGTTTGAAATCTATTTTAACACAGTGAAGACACAAAGTATGTACTAAATGCCCAGTGGATGTCTCCCAAGATTAGCTGCTGAAAAGAAATAATACAAAGGCCCTGGGGAATCAATAAACTAACGTGAAGCTAGGTGTGCATACCTCAAACAGCTTGGGAGTAACATAATATATTATATAGCCAAGTGATGAACTGAGTGATTAATACATATGGGCTATAGGAATTCAGAGAAGGCAAGGAACAATGTGTGATGGAGTAGCTCGGGAGGATTACATGCCAAATGGAGAAAATGGGCCTTCTTCTGTCTTTCCTTTCTTTCAAATATTCGGTCACTTAAGTGTCTCTTGAGCTCTTCCTCTATCCTAGGTCCAGTGGCAAACAAGGTAGAAAGAGTCCTGTGATGTCTCCAGACTATTCAAGAGTGGTGGAGGTGTGGGGAAGGTCAGTAATCCAAGAATTGCAGAAATAAAGTACTCCAATGAGTTACAGAAAGGTATTAAAATTCTACAAAGAAAATATATGCAGCTTAAAATATATCACTGTAATGACATGCTTCTTTAAAACAAACCGAGGTGCCAAAAGCCCCATGATTCAACTTGATTTTATTAGTGGCTGGTCTGTGACCTCGGATCAATGGTACAAGGAAGTGTTATGGTCCTGGTTCACCCTGTTCACTGCCTCCATCAGCACATCCCTCTCCACCACAGACACACACACACACACACACACACACACACACACACACACACACACACACACACACACACACAGAGATTCTTATTTGCAACATACATTTTTACAATGCAACATCTACTTTTCAATTCATAGTTAAAGTGATGGGGCAGCTATATCTTCAGAAGAAAGTGAAGAGACAGTTTGCTTACTGGTGTTAGCATTTTCTGTAGCTATTCCTGGCACTGGGCAACACATGTTTTTAATAAACTTGTAAAAACAGTGTAGATCTAGCTGTAAATATATTTTGCTTGGTAATGTAGACTGAATATAATGATTAGATTGACAGCTGTTGGATTCCCCCACCCTGCTCAAAAAAAAAATCACAGTAAAATATAGAGAGAAATAGTTTGAATGGTGAGGGCCAAAACAGTATCATGGTACCAACACTGCGTTGATAATTATTGTTTGTGACAACAGTCAATTTACAGTAAAAACATGCTGCTGTTTCCTTTGTCCACAGCATCACATCTTTTATTTAGTCTCTTAGAAATATCTAGCTCCACATGAAGTAGTCTATATCTACAATTAGAACTAGGCCATGCAATCAGATGCCTGTCAATATTGTAGTAAATAGTTAAAAAAAAGAATAAAAATTGAAAATACTGAAGCATGACTAGGGAGAAATTATCCTGTCAAGCAATGTATTTTATTTTTATCAATAAGATGCAATGATCACAAAAGATATGTAAGTAATAGGTAAATATATATATATATATAATAAAAAGAATAATGAGTACCATCTACTAATAGGACATTAACCGTCAGTGGGTTAAATACAAACTTAGTATTAATATAAAAACATTTAAAACCTTTGCAAAGATACTCAATAGAAATCCTCTGAGCTTTTAAGCTTCACTTTCTAGGATTTACAGATATAGTGTATAAAAATCTACTTTAACAATTCCTTGTCCAAAGTCTCTTCTTTAATAGCTAAAGTAACATTGCGAAGTTCTCATCTAGAAGAGATTCACATAGAATATCAGCAGCCTAATAATGTCTCATGGCAAAACATCAGAGATCAATATTCCTCAGATTTGAAATACCTAAGCCAAATCTTGCATTTAGTATATCAAGAGAAATCTGTTGTATACATTGGTGAATCTAATTAATTAAGCCATCTATTTAATAAGGACAGTTCAGTTCAGTCACTGAGTCATATACCAACTCTTTGCAACCCCATGGACTGCAGCATGCCAGGCCTCCCTGTCCATCAGCAACTCCTGGAGTTTACTCAGACTCATGTCCATTGAGTCGCTGCCATCCAGCCATCTCATCCTCTGCTGTCCCTTTCTCCTCCCACCTTCAATCTTTCCCAGCATCAGGGTCTTTTACAATGAGTCAGTTCTTCCTATCAGGTGGCCAAAGTATTAGAGTTTCAGCTTCAGCGTCAGTCCTTGCAATGAATATGAAGGACTCATTTCCTTTGGGATAGACTGGTTAGATCTCCTTGCAGTCCAAGTGACTCTCAAGAGTCTTCTCCAACACCACAGTTCAAAACCATCAACTCTACTGTGTTCAAAATTCTTTAGAGTCCACCTCTCACATCCATACATGACTACTGGAAAAACCGTAGCCTTGACTAGATGGACCTTTGTTGGGAAAGTAATGTCTCTGCTTTTTAATATGCTGTCTAGGTTGGTCGTAACTTTCCTTCCAAGGAGCAAACATCTTTTAATTTCATGGCTGCAGTCACCATTTGCATTGATTTTGGAGACCAAAACAATAAAGTCTGTCACTGTTTCCACTGTTTCCCCATCTATTTGCCATGAAGTGATGGGGCCAGATGCCATGATCTTAGTTTTCTGAATGTTGAGCTTTAAGCCAACTTTTTCACTCTCCTCTTTCACTTTCATCAAGAGGCTCTTCAGTTCCTCTTCTCTTTCTGCCATAAAGGTGGTGTCATCTGCATATCTCAGGTTATTGATATTTCTCCCAGCAATCTTGATTCCAACTTGTGCTTCCTCCAGCCCAGCATTTCTCATGATGTACTCTGCATATAAGTTAAATAAGCAGGGTGACAATATACAACCTTGATGTACTCCTTTCCCGATTTGGAACCAGTCTGCTGTTCCCCGTCCAGTTCTAACTGTTGCTTCCTGACCTGCATACAGATTTCTCAAGAGGCAGGTCAGGTGGTCTGGTATTCCCATCTCTTGAAGAATTTTCCACAGTTTGTTGTGATCCACACCGTGAAAGGCTTTGGCATAGTCAATAAAACAGAAGTAGATTTTTTTGGAACTTTCTTGCTTTTTCGATAATCTAACAGATGCTGGCAATTTGATCTCTGGTTCCTCTGCCTTTTCTAAAACCAGCTTGAACATCTGGAAGTTCACAGTTCACGTATTGTTGAAGTCTGGGTTGGAGAATTTTGAGCATCACTTTACTAGTATGTGAGATGAGTGTAATTGTGTGGTTGTTTGATTATTCTGTGGCATTACCTTTCTTTGGGATTGGAATGAAAACTGACCTTTTTCCAGGACAGTAGGCACATAATAAACTTAACTATATCATGGGTAATGTGAATGTGGGAGAGAAGGCAGGCATGTGTATTAAAAAAAAAATTCTCTCTTCTAGAAATCCAAAATTTTAGAATGTTTACAGAGAACCACAAATGTATATATCTTCTTATCCAATACTACCAATAACACCTAGATTTGGAATTAAGTCCTAACCAACATTAGTACTGACTAATTTCAGTGTCATATTTTTTTTTCCTCTGATGACAAGACAGAGCTACTAAGAGATCTTTTACACATTAACTATATGTAGGGGACAAGGTAAATTATTAGAACAAGAACAACTGTCTTCAAGTTTTAGATAGGCTGTTGAGAGAAAAATATTCTACATGTCCCTAAAGGGAAACAGAACAATGAAGGAAGCTATAAGAAGAGAGATTTTGGTTTCAGGGAAAAATAAATTCTAATAGTCAGACTTGTCCAAAAATAAATCAGCCACTTTCATAGGTAATAAGTTCTCTGCTAGTATATGAAGCAAATGTTGGCAGAGTATCTACCTAGTGGGAATGATGTGAAGAGTATTAAAACAGTTGAGAGAGCAAGCCTTTATGATTCAATGGATTAAAAGTTAGTAATGATGATAAAATTACAAAGCATATAACTTCAAATTTGAGACAAGAAGGGCAATTAATATTTTTAATTCATTTTTTCTTCATTCTGTTTTAAATGAGAGTAACTGAGGCTTGATAGTTTACCTAACTTTTATAGAAACCTATTCATGTTTCTCAAAATAGGCTTACATCTCATTTTTTTGTCAGCAATGAGCTGTACTAGTGAAATTGGTTCATTTTCCTTTTAATCAGTGCACACCCCTACACACAATTTTTTTTGTCTTCATTGTTTCAAAATTGTCCTTCAGATTTAAAAATATATATAATAATATATCAAAAGCATCTTTCTGATGAGTAAATATGAACCCATTTCATTCTTTTTAACAACTGCATAGTTATTTCACTGGATATATGCAACATAATCTTTGCTAATGCTTTTAGCTTGTTTATAAAATACTACAAAATTTTTGTAGTACAAAATACTACAGTATATTTTATACTGTAGTATAAAATACTACAGTATATTTTATACTGTAGTACAAAATACTACAGTATATTTTATACTGTAGTATAAAATACTACAAAAATTTTGTACTACAAAATTTTTTTTAGTATTTTATAGTATTGTAATAGTATTTTATACTATTATTGTAAAAGTATTTTATAGTATTGTAGTATACAATCATCCTTGTATATTCATCTTGATGTTATTTTATGATAGTATTTCTTTAGAAAAGATACCTATAAAGGAGATAGAGCACACATATTATACATTTTGATAGAAAGTGCCCAGTCGCCTTACAGTTGTAACAATAACTTAACAACCAGGTATGGAAACACCCATTTCCTCATACTCTTTCCAATAACTTTGCATCTGCCTGATCATTACCATGTAAGAGATATCTTAATAGAACTATAAGAGCTGAAAAACAGAACAGGTTGTTTCTGCTCTAATCTAGTTAATGAGATTAAAAATATACATAAAAAGAGAGTTAGTAATACAAAGCAGGATAAAGTAGTTGAGAAAAAAATTGCTATGTGAAGAGGTCAAGGTGACTGTGACAATTTTTGCAGAGTGGGAAGGATTGAACAGAGCTGTAAAGAATGGGCTGCCCCTGAAGGGCAAAGTTCAGTTCAGTTCAGCCGCTCAGTCGTGTCCGACTCTTTGAGACCCCATGAACTGCAGCACACCAGGCCTCCGTGTCCATCACCAACT
The DNA here is from genome assembly GCF_963930625.1 of Muntiacus reevesi. NCBI lineage: Eukaryota > Metazoa > Chordata > Mammalia > Artiodactyla > Cervidae > Muntiacus > Muntiacus reevesi. The sequence goes on from NC_089251.1 coordinate 219,249,681, forward strand.
CCCAGAGTTTACCCAAACTCATGTCCATTGAGTCAGTGATGCCATCTAACCATCTCTTCCTCTGTCGTCCCCTCTCCTGCCTTCAATCTTTCCCAGCATCACGGTCTTTTCAAATGAGTCAGCTCTTCGCATCAGGTGGTCAAAATAGTTTTGGAGTTTCAGCTTCAACATCAGTCCTTAACACCCAGGACTGATCTCCTTCAGGATGGACTGGTTGGCTCTCCTTGCAGTCCAAGGGACTCTCAAGAGTCTTCTCCAACACCACAGTTCAAAAGCATCAATTCTTCCACGCTCAGCTTTCTTTATAGTCCAACTCTCACATCCATACATGACTACTGAAGGGCAAAAGCGATGGGCAATCTGGGTGGAGGCCGTGGCCATAAACGTCGATGCAACATCACTGGAGTTAAAGCAGAAATCTGAAGTATGTGATAGAGGTTCACATTTTATGCTTACATTGTGTTCTCTTCTTTCGTATCAGTTATAACCACTCAAAATTATACACAGTTTTACATCCTACGTGTGTGCGAGCATGGTCAGTCATGTCTGAGTCTTTTGCCCACCATGCTCCCCTATCTGTGGGATTTTATTTTTCAGGCAAGAATACTAGAGTGGCTTCCCATATCCTCCTCCAGGGAATTTTCCTGACCCAAGAATCCAACCTGTGTCTCCTGCGTTTCTTCTACTGGCAGGGGGGATTCTTTACCACTGAGGCAACTGGTTTATAACCTCCTGTTAAATGTTTACTTGTTGACTGTCTATGGCCTCACAGATCCAAAGGGATGAATGACATATGTTCATTGCTGAGTCTTCAAAATCTGAGCCCTGCCAGCACCTAGGAGACTCTCAGGACCGTGGGCTCATTGAGGGAGTGAATGTCATGCTCACATCACTGAGAGGGGTAGGAAACATTAGGTTCAAGAGTCTGGATTTACAGGACTTATACGGAAATCAGAAAATGGTAACAGGATAAAACCAGGAATGAGAGGTCATGAAACACGGTGGTTTATGGGAACCGAGTCTGGTCTTGCTATGCAAGATGAATGGGTCTGGTGGCAGAACTAGAAGGCCAGCCAGGAGATCACTGCACTGGTACCGAGTTCAAGCGCACAAAGCTGAGAATGGCTGGAAGGAGCATCCTGAATGGAGGAGAAAACGCTGGGTGGCAAAGTAGCTAATGATAGCCACCATTTAAGTGAGTGCTTGATATGTGCTTATTTCCTGTTAAGGACTTTTATTTATTCTTTTATTTAATCTTCTGAGATAGATATTATCCCAGGTTTTAAAAAACAGGAAACGGAGATACAGAAAGTTTAGGAAGCTCACTCAAAGCCACACAGCTCCTAAGTCTCCCAGCCCAAAGCATTCCTGATTCTGTGTCCATAAATCTTGTATTTTTTTCTTTTATCTCAAAGGAGTAAAAACATGGGCTCACGCACAGGGGAGGTGATCCTGGTTATGCAGAGATGCTGAACAGACACATTTAAGGTTCAAATTCTGGTATTCCCAAAGAAAAAGAAAATGATCAAGTATGAGCTATGTCAGGGTTTTCAAGACCAGTGATTGGGTCATGAAATCAACTTAGTGGGTCATGATCATATCTTAAAAAAAATGAAATAGATGATAAAAAGAGAAAAGAAAACACCACTGTAACCTGGTGGTGTTTCCATCTTCATTTTCAGAATGAAGACTCTGATGTTCAGAGTGGCAGAGCCAAGACTCAGAACTAGGGCTTTGCCCCCCTCTTTCCAGCACAGCAGCTGTGCATCATGGAAATGAAAAGCTAAGTTCCCCAGAAGTGTTCCTTCTGGACCTCACAGAGCCCAGGCTGGGTGAAGGGTTCATAAGCTTTCTGACCTTCAGCATGTGCAACAACATCAAGGTCATTTCATTTTGTATCAAGGAACTAGAAAGAAACAAACCATTTCAGCTACAGCTGAACTCTAGCTACTCCACCAAAAAAAAAAAAAAAAAAAAAAAAAAAGATACTGAAACAAAATCTCCATGCCCAGGTTTACGTCCTTAGAAGAAGAAGCCCCATAACCTGAAGCCTCAGCATAGAAGAGGTTCTTCGCTTATGTTCTAATAAATAGACCATTAACAGAAAACTACAAAGGGAATCTTGTTTTCTCACTGACTTCCGTAGCCTGCCTGAATGTCAGGACTGGAAGGCACCTCAGGTCATGGAGTCCACCCTCACACTACAGAAGAAGGAACAGAAGCCCAGAGATGTTAAGTAGATGAAACCAAAGTCACGCAGCTAACGAGCAGCAGAGCTCCTAAGAGGGATAAAGTCTTACTAACATTCATGTTCTTAGATAAATCACAGCTTACTCATGAAATGCTAAAGAGGTGTGGATGGAGGGTCAAAAAGGAGTTGGCTGTGAGATTTTGCCTTGTGTAACGAGAAGGCTGAAGATCTCTGGAGAGGTGAGCTGGCCTGGACTCTAGGGCTGACACAGCCTTTTTGGATCACTAGTCCTAACTCCTGCCTATAGGCCCTGCATCGAACTCAGCCGTTCTGGGACCAATACCCCAATCTCTGTTCTGAGATGCGCCCCCAGGGACAGGATGCCAGCCCTCATCCCAATGTTAATAATGCCATTCACTCCCTCTTTCTTGCTTGGCTTTCTCTGAAATCAGATTCGTTCATTAATTCATAACATTGACAAGCGTGGTATCCACGGATCAAAGAGATCGAAAATAATATGAATTTTAAAGATATTGTTTTATAATAAATATCCGTCTCTGGAGGCTGTTATTTAATAAGAGATTTTAAAATACAAAATTGGCCCCCTAAAAGCTTGAAACTACATCCAACTTATGTTTGATGTTCTGTAACTAAGAAACAACTTGTGAAAAGGAAGAAGAAGATAAAAAATGAACTTAGGCTAGCAGAGTAGAAGCCAAGTTTCAGTCCCATGAGCTGTGAAAACCTTCCAATCAGTCTGTAAATGAGGTAAAGAAGGATTCGTGCACAGCTAAATATTTATTGTTGCTAAGTTTCATCACTGTTAATATACAGGTAATGGATGACTTTTTGTCCTTTGAAGTCAAACACCACCACTTAAGCGGTGACAAGTATTCACCTCCCTGAAATGGACACACAAACACACACGCACACATATGTGCACACACACGCACACAAACACAACACTTGTACTGTTTTATCTTCTACAATTGATGACTCAAGTGGAATTTTTTAAAAAGGAATTAAAAGAGGAAAATGGAAAAGATGATTAGCTTTCATTTTTTATCTTGGGTTGGATATTTTAACTCAGCAAAATGCAGTTTTTGAGGCCCTTTTTTTAAGATTTGTTTTTTGATAGGGACCATTTTTAAAGTCTTTATTAAATTTGTTACAATAGAGTCTGTTTTATGTTTTGTTTTATTGGCCGTGAGGCATGTGGAATTTTAGCTTCCCAACCAGGGATGGAACCCACACTCCCTGCACTGGAAGGCAAACTCTTAACCACTGGACTGCCAGGGAAGTCCCAGCCCTCTTGTTCTTATCTTAGGATTCGTGAGGAAGTCAAGGCAATCTGGAACAAAGCAGGAAATGTGATGAGGCAGAAGGACTGGAACATCTACTGGAAATGCTCACTAGGCCAGGGTTGAGTAGGTACAAGAGTGGGATGTGTTAAACACACTACTGTCCTTTACACTTTGAGGAAGATCTATTAAGAAGGTCCCCATGGTATAGCACATGGAGCCCTGCTGAACGTTATGTGGCAGCCTGGATGGGGGGAGTAGGGGAGTGGGAAGAATGGATATATGTATATGTATGGCTCAGTCCCTCTGCTGTTTACCCGAAACTACCATAGCATTGTTAATCAGCTATTCCTCAAAACAAAAGAAAACGTTTTAAAAAAATGAACAAAAAAAAAGAAGGTTCCCCTACAAGTCTGCAATTACTTTAGATCTTGAGTCAGACCTTAAATTTCAGCCTAATCAAATATAAATAAAGTGCAGTTCAGTTCAGTCAGTCAGTCGTGTCCAAGTCTTTGTGACCCCATGGATGGACTGCAGCGCACCAGGCTTCCCTGTCTATCACCAACTCCCAGAATTTACTCAAACTCACGTCCATTGAGTCAGTGATGCCATCCAACCATCTCATCCTCTGTCATCCCCTTCTCCTATGCCTTCAATCTTTCCCAGTATCAGGGTCTGTTTCAGTGAATTGGTTCTTTGCATCAGGTGGCCAAAGTATTAGAGCTTCAGCTTCAACATCAGTCCTTCCAATGGATATTCAGGGTTGATTTCCTTTAAGATGGACTAGTCTGATCTCCTTGCAGTCCTGACTCCTGCACCACAGTTGCTCTCCTTAAATATATTCTAGGGTCAGTAGTAAAGAACCCCCCTGCTAATGCAGGAGACATGGGTTCTGTCCCTGGGTCAGGAAGGTCCCCTGGTGAAGGAAGTGGTAATCCACTCCGGTATTCTTGCATGGGAAATCTCATGGACAGAGGAGCCTGGAGGACTACAACTGATGGGGTATCGAAAGAATTGGACACGACAAAACAATAACGTTACACTAGCTTTATTTTAAAGGAAGTAGCTGGTGCTGGAACATCACCTTATGTTTTGATTTTTCAGTAAAAGCCAGAAATTTGGACTTTTATATGAAATGTCAAGGCTTCCAACTGTTGGAAACTACTTCTGGTTTGGTTTATTTTTGAATCAGTGTGTAGTCTGAACAAAACATGGCTGTAAACTGGATGAATCCTGAGGCTTACCAGTTCATGATGGTGGCCAGTCAAACCTTCAACCAAAACTTCAGCATCACTGCCCTCCCCACTACTTCATTCTTTTCCAGAGCGCCTCTCAAAAGTCCTACATATATCTTACTTGTTTATCATCAGCCTTTCTTTCATCCAACCATCACACAAAAATAGAAGTTCCTTGGGGATAAAGAATATGGGGTGTGTGTGTGTGTGTGTGTGTGTGTGTGTGTCTGACTATAGGCCTATATCCAAGAATAGTACAAGGTATATTCAGAATAGTAACTGCACAACTGGAGTTGAATGAATGAATGGTCATATATTAATCTCCACTCTCTCCCTTGGGGGCTGAATCAGTCTGTTAGGTCACAGAGTAATGAGAAGAGTGAAGTCTATAAGTTCAAGTCCTAGAGGGAATCACAGTTTTCCTGGACGGAGCCCAGCAGGCCTGGCTTTGACAATCTACAAAAAATAGGATAAGCAAAATGTGAGAGAGGTAGTGGTGCTGAAGAATCTAAAGGTTTCAAAATACTTAATAAAACCATCACAAGTGTCTTCCAATAAAACATTTTGCAATGGCAAAGCAATCTTTCTCTCAAGAAATTTTTGACAAGGTGAATTTTTGTATCTTAAGATGGTTTAATTTCCATCTGGAGATCCATCCAAAATTACACCTTTGTGCAATACCTGAACAGAGGCAATTAGAGTCAATTTCTAATAATGGTCCTTAAGCAGCCACACTGCCTATGAAGTGTTTTTAAATACAAGGTGAGCATGACATTGAATTTCTCCCTTTAACTAGAAAAACATAAAACATAAAAGAGAATGTACATGTGTGCTGCCACTTAAAAGCAAATTGATTGGTTATTAGTTCAGTTCAGTTGAGTTGCTCAGTCGTGTCCGACCCTTTGTGACCCCATGGACTGGAGCAAGTCAGGCCTCCGTGTTCATCACCAACTCCCGGAGTTTACTCAAACTCATGTCCATTGAGTCGGTGCTGCCATCCAACCATCTCATCCTGTTATCCCCTTCTCCTCCTGCCTTCAATCTTTCCTAGCATCAGGGTCTTTTCAAATGATTGGTTATATGGTAATTAAATCAACAGAAATAATAAATTTGGAAAACTCACTTTCGGTATGTTTAAAAAATTGCTTGAGCAATTTTATTATCTATCTGCCTTGCTCTCTAAAAAAAAAAAAACTGTTTTCTTTCCTATTTTAAACTATCACTACCTGCTATTCATCAAGTGATTGAGAAACCAAAATGTGCAAGAGGCAAGGTGCTAAATGGGAACAAGACATAAGACATACCATTTTTGCCCTCACAGAGCTTTCAGTCTCCTATGGGAACCAGAGATTAAATAAATGCTCAATAGATCACAATGACCCTGACTGCCCATCTCCCACATAGCCTGGCCCCAAACCTCAGGAACAGCAATCTGACCTGAAGTTCCGTGTGACCGTGCTGCCTGCCCGTCCTTTCAGTATGACCGTGGCAGATGTCTTTTAACCAATGAGATTTCTATGTTGATTTCTAAAGCTTTAATAACTGCAGGAAAACTATGATACTTCCCCCACATTCCTTAAATGAATTCTTTTCAGGATTCAGTAACTAGAAAAACTTCCCAAGAAGTGCTGAGAAGAAATTCCCATGTGGAAATACAATCCATGGAGCACAGTGTGGATGGTGGGGATTCAGTGTTTAGGAAGAACTTTTCCAACGGAAACAAAATAGATAACTCAGTGCAGAGAGAGCAGGCTACCCAAGGTCAGTTGAAAGCCACAAAAATAAGTCCAGGGAGAAAAACTCCAAGGTAAAGAACGAAACAGAAACTTTAGAAGAAGTGGTTCCTCTGATTCTCCTTCCTGGAATTGTCCTCTTCCAGTGTCTAGCCTTGTTTTGGACTTTGATCTTTGATCCTGTTCCCCTTTCACACTATGCCCTAGTTTCGAACTCAAATCTCGAAAGGGGCTCAGCATATATAACATATATAGGTGAAGTGAGTTGGTTGGGTACTCCAGCAAAAACAACCAAAAAACAGCACCTTAGTTTCTACTGGTGCAGCCCTTTCTTAATAGAGCATATTGCAGCTATCCGACATTATGTGAAATCTGTGGAGTTTAAAACATTGGCTTGAGTAAAACACAGCAGTGCAAATTAAATAAAACATGTTTTAGAGATCTATGTAGTCTAGAGCAGAAGGCCCCATCCTTCTTGGTACCAGGGACGAGTTTTGAGGAAGACAATTTTTCCATGGACTGTGGGGTGGAGGGGTATAATGGGGAGGGGGGTGGTCAGGGGGATGGTGTGGGGATGAGTCAAGCCCGTTACATTTATTGTGCACTTTATTTCTATTATTATTACATAAGCTCCACTTCAGATCATCAGGCATTAGACCCCTGAGGCTGGGGACCTCTGGTCTAAAGAACACCAATTTTGAGCTTCTAACTCATATCAATATTGAAATCAAACTGGTTATATTCTTTGTAGCCAAAGATGGAGAAGCTCTATACAGTCAGAAAAAATAAGATCGCAAGCTGATTGTGGCTCAGATCACGAACTCCTTCTTGCCAAATTCAGACTTAAATTGAAGAAAGTAGGAAAAACAACTAGACCATTCAGGTATGACCTAAATCCAATCCCTTATGATTATACAGTGGAAGTGACAAATAGATTCAAGGGATTAGATCTTATAGACAGAGTGCCTGAAAAACTATGGATGGAGATTCGTGACATTGTACAGGAGGCGGTGATCAAAACCATCCCCGAGAAAAAGAAATGCAAAAAGGCAAAATGGTTTTCTGAGGAGGACTTACAAATAGGTGATAAAAGGAGAAGCAAAAGGCAAAGGAGAAAAGGAAAGATATATCCATTAGAATGCAGACTTCCAAAGAATAGCAAGGAGAGATAAGAAAGTCTTCCTCAGTGATCAATGCAAACAAATAAAGGAAAACAACAGAATGGGAAAGACTAGAGATCTCTTCAAGAAAATTAGATATACCTAGTGAAAATTTCATGCAAAGAAGGGCACAATAAAAGACAGAAATGGTACAGACCGAACAGAAGTAGAAGATATTAAGAAGAGGTGGCAAGAATACGCAGAACTATACAAGAAAGATCTTCATGATCCAGATAACCACAATGGTGTGATCACTCACCTAGACACAGACATCCTGGAATGTGAAGTCAAGTGGGCCTTAGGTAGCATCACTACGAACAAAGCTAGTGGAGGTGATGGAATTCCAGTTGAGCTATTTCAAATCCTAAAACAGGATGCTGTGAAAGTGCTGCAACTCAACATGCCAGCAAATCTGGAAAACTCAGCAGTGGCCACAGGACTTGAAAAAGTCAGTTTTCATTCCAATCCCAAAGAAAGGCCACGCCAAAGAATGCTCAAACTACTGCACAACTGCACTCATCTCACAAGCTAGCAAAGTAATACAGAAAATTCTCTAAGCCAGGCTTCAACAGTACATGAACCATGAACTTCCAGATGTTCAAGCTGGATTTAGAAAAGGCAGGGGAACCAAAGATGAAATTGCAATCATCTGCTGGATCATCAAAAAAGCAAGAGATACCAGAAAAAAACTCTACTTCTGCTTTAGTGACTATACCAAAGCCTTTAACTGTGTGGATCACCACAAACTGTGGAAAATCCTGCAAGAGATGGGAATACCAGACCACCTGATCTGCCTCTTGAGAAATCTGTATGCAGGTCAGGAAACAACAGTTAGAACTGGACATTTAACAACAGACTGGTCCCAAATCAGGAAAGGAGTATATCAAGGCTGTATATTGTCACCCTGCTTATTTAACTTATATGCAGAATACATCATGAGAAATGCTGGGCTGGAGGAAGCACAAGCTGGAATCAAGATTGCCAGGAGAAATATCAATAACCTGATACGCAGATGACACCATCCTTATGGTAGAAAGCGAAGAACTAAAGAGCCTTTTGTTGAAAGTGAAAGAGAAGAGTGAAAAAACTGGCTTAAAACTTAACATTCAGAAAACTAAGATCATGGCATCTGGTCCCATCACTCCATGGCAAATAGATGGGAAAACAGTGGAAACAGTGACTTTATTTTTTTGGTCTCCAAAATGACTGCAGATGGTGACTGCAGCCATGAAATTAAAAGATGATTGCTCCTTGGAAGAAAAGCTATGACCAACCTAGACAGCATATTAAAAATCAGAGACATTACTTTTCCAACGAAGGTTTATCTAGTCAAAGCTACGGTTTTTCCAGTAGTCATGTATGGATGTGACAGGTGGACTATAAAGAAAAATGAGAGACAAACAATTGATGGTTTTGAACTATGGTGTTGGAGAAGACTCTTGAGAGTCACTTGGACTGCAAGGAGATCCAACCAGTCCATCCTAAAGGAGTTCAGTCCTGAATATTCATTGGAAGGACTGATGCTGAAGCCGAAACTGCAATATTTTGGCCATCTGATACAAAGAACTAACTCATTGGAAAAGATCCCGATACTTGGGAGATTGAAGGCAAGAGGAAAACGGGACAACAGAGGATGAGATAGTTGGATGGGATCACCAACTCGATGGACATGAGTTTGAGCAAGCTCCAGGAGTTGGTGATAGACAGGGAAGTTTGGCATGCTTCAGACCATGGGGTCACAAAGAGTCGGACATGACTGAGGAACTGAACTGAACTGAACTGAACTGATATCATGACAAGTTAAAAATGTGTATCTCTAGCTCTGAGATCCTCTAGAGTTCTAATACCTGCATTCAACTTACAATTGGGTGCATCCAGAGGTACCCATCCAGTCAAGCACCAAGCCTCATAGTCTCCTCAATTCCTTGTCCTCATCACTTTATCTCTTCCAAACCAGGCAATTAGCATCCTATTTCAACTACATAATAACCTTCTAATAGCTTTCTTCAGCTCAACTTCATCAACTCGACCGCATTCAAATATAAAACAAGGAAAGTTGATGTTGTATCTACCCTGCTCAGATGTCTTGTTGGCTCTCACTATTCTGGATACTGAGGATAAAACCTAACTTCTTAGCACTGCATACAGAGCTCTCAGATTCTGGCCTCTGACTACTCATTCAGCCTTATCTCCACTTATTCCAACCACACACCACAGCCTTGTAGAACTCCTTGTGTATCAGTAAACCTATGGGGCTTCCTCAGTGGCTCAGCAGTAAAGAATCTGTCTGCAATGCAGGAGACACAGGAGATGTGGGTTGATTGCTGGATCAGGAAGATCCCCTAGAAGAAGGCATGGCAATCCACTCCAGTATTCTTGTCTGGAGAATTCCATGGATAGAGAAGCGTGGCTGACCTCAATCCATGGGGTCACAAAGAATCAGAGACTACTGAAATGACTAGGCACATGAATGTATCATAGTTTTTATGCCCCTATTTTTTAAACCCTCTCTACTCTTTGCCTGAAGTACCTTTTTCTCTAGTACTCTCACCTACCTAGTCACCTTCTATTCAACTTTTGAACTTCAGCTCAAGCCATCTCTGTCTTCCCCAGGAAGATTTAGGTATTCCTTTGAGTCCAACAGGTACCCACACAAACACAGACTATCCATTAAGGATAGGAAAAGAATTATATCATTCATCTTTATATCAGAGCATCAAGAACACCATCTGGCACAGTGCTGGCTTCATAAATATTTGTTAAATAAAAAATTAAAAAAATGAGTTAAGGGTCTTTAGAAAAAAGAATGCAGTTAGGGAAGAGAAAGAAAGGAATGAAGGATCTGCATTTGGATGATCTCTGTCCTAAATTATTGACAAAATCTTTTACCTAGTACACCAAGTACTTAAGTCACGCCTCATGCCTATGCAACTTTCTGGGGCTTCCGGGTACACTTAAAATGAATCTAAACGCCTCACTATCACAAAGTCATGCCCACCTCACCAGCCCTGTTTCCTTCAACTCTCCCCTTCTTATCTAGGTCTCTCTTCACTCATAAAATGTGTACATTTGATATTTCTTCTTCTGGGAATCTTCCTCCCCCTACTGCCTTCTTTGCACTCAGGTATTAGGTAAAAGGTCATCTTCTCAGAAAGGTCTACCAGATCATCTTCTAATCTAGTTACCACCCACCATCACCACTCCTGCCCCGTCATACTTTTCCTATTTCTCTATTATCTTTCCTTGATAGCTCTCACAGTGTCTGAAATTGCCTTAACTTATTTTTAGTCTCCATCACCAGAATGTAAACTTTATTCACTACTTTGCACCCAACATCATTATTATATTTTTTTATTTTTGGAGGGAATAATATTTACATTTTGTGAATTCTTATCAGTTTCCTAGATATACTAGAAAAGAAATTTATTAATCAATAGAATTTGGCTCAACTTAAAAAAAAAAAGTTTGAGTATAATGAATATATGTAACATACAAATTTATATGTAGACACAAGAATAATCTAATCCGAGCACCTTAATCAAACCAAAGTATGAAATTGCTATCAGGTCCAGATATTCTCCTAATAATGTCTTTCCCCACAACCAAAATTTGTCATCTTCTCTTGTAGATAGGAGCGATTTTGCTAAGCTATAATTTTTACATCATTCTCAACAGAACATTTATGCATGGAGAAATTGTATGACTTGTCTTTTAAGAAAAGAAAATTATTGAAAATTAAGTTTTCAAAACCACTGTGTTTTTGACTCCAAAATAACTGTTAAAGTTCAAGCATGTAAACAGAAACAAATTAACAATTACCATTTCACAGCTCTCAAAATGTTTATAAACATAAAGCCTATATCTTTCTAAAAATATGAATGTCAAGACTTTTTCTGTTTTAATGGTTTGATATACCTTTAGGTAAATCACTATTGAAAAATAATTTGAGAGAGTCATGTCATCATATAAAAAAGTAAGATAATGTTAGTGAATTGCTCTTTTAAACAACCTTGAAGGTATAGTTCTCAATATGGTATGCTTGAAAAGTTGTTGTTTAGTTGCTAAGTCGTGACTGATTCTTTTGTAGTCCCATGGACTGTGGCCCTCTAGGCTCCTCTGTCCATGGGATTTCCCAAGCAAGAATACGGGAGTGGGTTGCCGTTTCCTTCTCCAGGGGATATTTCTGACCCAGGATTGAACCAGTATCTCCTGCTTTGGCAGTTGGATTCCTTACCACTGAGCCACTAGGGAAGTCTGTTCTTTTTAAACACAAACATTTAAAATTTAAGTGTTTACATAATGTGGAAAAACCAAAGTCAACATATTTTGAAATCATATAATTTCACTTTAATAGCTGAGAAGTTTGAGAAAACAGTATTTATTTTTGTACCAGAAACTCCACTCTTCTTTTTAAAATTCATAGCTTAGGTAAAACAATTTTCATCAATACACAAGGATCATTACCTATCCACTCTGGTTCCCTTCTGAGCAAAGCTACTTTTGAATCTACAATTCCTTCCATTTTTGCTCTTTCTTTGAATTGTCCTGCTAATCAGATGGTCTGAAATAAAAATAAAATCTCCAATTTGTAAAGCTGTATAATTAAAACCTAAATATAAATTATGGTCGACTCTATTAGTGGGTAATAATGCACAGTGATGATGAAGATAAAATAAATGACAAAATCTCTTCTTCCTCTCCTAATGTTAATTGAGTGCTTATTATGTTTCAAGCGCTGATAAGTCTTACTTTGGTGTAAAGCATATGAAGTAGTCACTATTAATATTACTGTTGAACAGACCTGGAAACTGTGGCATAAACAGGTTAAGCAGTTGTCCTAGGTCAGTTCAGTTCAGTTCAGTTCAGTCGCTCAGCTGTGTCCGATTCTTTGTGACCCCATGAATCACAGCACGCCAGGCCTCCCTGTCCATCACCAACTCCCGGAGTCCACCTAGGTCAGATGACCTGAAATTTGTGGAGTGTAAACCCTCAGATTATGTGGGTTTGCTAGTAAGCACTAGAAACTTTGTTAATAAGCACTATATTTATGAGTTAATACATGGGAATCTTTTAAAACAGGCTGCATAGGGTAAGCTCTTACTGTTAGCAGTTATACATTGTTTTATGAATAATCATCCATTTCACCTTCAGAGATATATCCTCCTTATTTAAAAATATAGTTAAAAACAATATTTTACTGAGGACTCTATAACTTGTCTAAGAATGATACAACAATTTAAGATTCACAATATCTCAATGTAATAATAAATAGGTGACATGTGTTGAGTTTTGAGATAGGTAGAAACAATTATTATCGTCAATTTCCACATAAGGTTTGGAGTTAGAAGGAAGCTGAGTGATTTTCTCATGGTTCAATTCTCAATGAAAGAATCTCTCTGTCTTATGAGAAATTCATTCCATGTGGTTCAGGAACAGAACCACAGCTCTTTGACCAAGACCAGTTCTTACAACAAACTTTCCCCTTGAAGGTCCGGAAGTGGGGTGGGATGAGGTACAGTGGGAAAGGAACTCAGAAAGTTCCTGAAAGGTCAAACAAGTATACCTCTAACCCTAAGCGGCTGTAATTGGTTCAGGGATGTCATGTTAGCTAATTAGATTCATTCTGAGGATATTTTTGGCAGATAAGGCCACTGCACAAAGTATCACTGGTATACTTTGCTGTTAAGACACAAAACTGGTACAACTAGAAGCCTTCCTACCAACCAGATGAAAAAAGTCATTCTGAAGGACAAAGAAAAAGACATAACTCTGATGATAGTGCTTAAGCCTCTTATCCAGCCATCCATGATTCAGGGTTAACCCTAGATTACTCAGATGTCTAATTAAATAAATTACTACCCCTATTTCAAAATATGGCTGAACTGGTTGAAATTGGGTTTCTGTCAATTGCAACTTTCCATCACCAAAGAGTCTTGTTATTTTTCTTCATAATTCTTTCGTTTTTAAAAACATTAAATACCAAATGCCTCTATAACTTAATCATCAACTTGATTTATCCAGAGGAAACATGGAATTTTAACAATGGAATTCTGATATGTGAGATAAGTAAGTGTATAATCTATGTTAGTTAAAATAGTTTTTGAATATTAAAATATCTCAGAGCAGATTATTTTTTATTTTAAACATCCCTAAAAATTTTTAGGAACCTTTGCAACTGATGTTCTAGAGGGTAAATAATAAAATAAAACATAAAGAAAACTATCTGACAGTTCTTGAGGAGTTGAGACCATTTCTATCCCTTTGAAAACACCCTTGAAATCACCATTCTTTAACAACACAACTTCTTCAGGAAAGAGAATCAATGTGCCTTAGTAATCTGAATAAAACATTCAATTGCCATGAAAATTAACATCTAAGCCCTGAATTCAGGGTGCGCCTAATGAAAATCAGGCAGAGAAGCTAATGGGAAATTTAACACAGGCCAAATGTCATTATTGTTGTGAAAAATATACTATAATTAAAATGTTTCTGAGTCCTTGGCCAATGACCTAGAGTAATAATGCTTTGTTGACCTTATTATAAAAAATAATTTTTCATTACTAATTCAGTAAAAGAGTCCCTTTTTCAGGCTTCAGGCGTAAATAAAAAAGCAAAAATCAGCACCTGATGCTTCACTGGAGCACAAGAAGTAACACAAAAACACTGACTGGTCAAGGAGGAAACAATTTCAAAGCCACAGCGAACAAGGAGAGGGAGAAAATAAAAACAGAGATATTTTATAGCAGAAAGAATAAAAGGAGTAGACGTCTCTGATTCTGGCAAAAGATAAAGGAGATATGGCAAAAGCACTGGATTTCATTCATTCTACGTTACCCACATTCTGAAAAAAAACAGGGGCTGTGGTCTGTGCATTAGAAGGCAGATTGATTACATTCAGTCTGGATAGAAAGACCATTTCTTTCGAATGATTATGGTGCTTAAGCTTACTTAGAAAATTACTCTCTACAATATAACATTTGAGTATTATAAGTAAACATACTGTTTCCCTGGAGGTCTCTGTAATGGGATTTCACCTGTGAGTTCAGTCTGCCATTTTTCTTCTCCTCCGGCTAGTTATCCATGGAAACTGGCATTTGAGGGGAACTCAGGGAGTAGTGTTCTGGGAATATGAACATAATCTCTTTATTAAGCAATAAAGAAGTTATAGAAACTCACACTATTGACCAACTAAAAATGATTCAGTTCAGTTCAGTTCAGTTGCTCAGTCGTGTCCAACTCTTTGCGACCCCATGGTCTTTGCAACTGCAGCACGCCAGGCCTCCCTGTCCATCACCAACTCCTGGAGTTTACCCAAACTCATGTCCATTGAGCCGCTGATGCCATCCAACCATCTCATCCTCTGTCGTCCCCTTCTCCTCCCGCCTACAATCTTTCCCGGCATCAGGGTCTTTTCCAATGAGTCAGCTCTTTCCATCAGGTGGCCAAAATATTGGAGTTTCAGCCTCAGTATCAGTCCTTCCAATGAATATTTAGGACTGATTTCCTTTAGGATGGATTTGTTGGATCTCGTTGCTGTCCCAGGGACTCTCAAAAATCTTCTCCAGCACCACAGTTCAAAAGCATCAATTCTTCGGTGCTCAGCTTTCTTTATAGTCCAACTCTCACATCCATACATGACTACTGGAAAAACCATAGCTTTTACTAGATAAATCTTTGTTAGCAAAGTAATGTCTCTCTTTTTTACTATTGTCTAGATTGATCATAGCTTTTCTCCCAAGGAGCAAGCGTCTTTTAATTTCATGGCTGCAGTCACCATCTGCAGTGGTTTTGGGACCAAAAAAAAAATAAAGTCTGTCACTGTTTCCGCTGTTTTCCCATCTATTTGCAATGGAGTGATGGGACCAGATGCCATGATCTTAGTTTTCTGAATGTTGAGTTTTAAGTCAACTTTTTCACTCTCCTCTTTCACTTTCAACAAGAGGCTCTTTAGTTCTTCTTCGCTTTCTGCCATAAGGGTGGTATCATCTGCATGTGTGAGGTTACTGATATTTCTCCCAGCAATCTTGATTCCAGCTTGTGCTTCTTCCAGCCCAGCATTTCTCATGATGTACTCTGCATATAAGTTAAATAAGCAGGGTGACAATATACAGCCTTGATGTACTCCTTTTCCTATTTGGAAACCAGTCTGTTGTTCCACATCCAGTTCTAACTGTTGCTTCCTGACCTGCATACAGGTTTCTCAAGAGACAGGTCAGATGGTCTGCTATTCCCATCTCTTGAAGAATTTTCCACAGTTTGTGGAAAACCACACAGTCAAAGGCTTTGGCATTGTCAATAAAGCAGATGTTTTTCTGGAACTCTCTTGCTTTTTTGATGATTAAAAATGATTAGGGCAAGTTTTACATGTAGAGCAACATGGCTTTTGTGCATTTTGAAGAGCAAGGATGTCATATCATTTGAAATTTTGGGGGAGGAATATGGAATAAAACAGCTTTAAAAATTCAATTCTGTTACTCAAGGAAGATGACACGTTAAATCATCAATAATCATTTTAATAATAACAGATTTACTAGATTCTCTAGAGGAAAACTGGGTCCAACGAAAACACGACCGAGAACAGGTAAGTTTTAATAAGAGATTGGAGGGGGAGAGGCAGAATCCAGAGAACCGGCCAACTCAAATGTCTTTAGGGCAAGAAAATTACATAAATAGGTTTCCCTGATGCATGAACATATCAGAAAGTGGTGGGTTGCATTCAAATTTGAGGTGCTTATGTATTACCCAGAGATATTCAGGCCTAATAATTAAAAAGCAAAACTGCTTCTTAAAAAGCAATATGCTTGCCTACAAGCACATTGGCCTCCATTTTATGACCACTGCTTAGATAAATATTCTAAGTTGTGCTGCACACAACAGTATCAATGGAGACAGTTCGTAGGTGTCAAATCAAATCACAACAAAGCAAACATACAAACAGACCAAAAGTGAGCTTCAGTGAGATAAACATTTGGGAAACCTAATGTGTGCTGGACTGCTTTCTGTGTGGCCTTTCCATCCATTTTCCACTGTCCTGTCCTACTCTGTGCTGAAACAAAAGGACTGCATGAAGAGGATCTCTGGGCCCTCTGGTTCTAGTTGATTTCAGTTGATTAGAGAAACAGGCAGGAAATTTCTAGGTGTTTATTCTACTGCTCATTCACTGCCAAGTTGCAATTGGTTGGCCGTGGCTTTCTAACTAAGGGACTAGTTAGTTGATTCTCTCCAGGTTCTGGGCTTCCCAGGTAGCTCAGTGGTAAAAACCCACCTGCCAATACAGGATTCAGGAGATGCAGGTTCCACCTCTGGGCTGGGAAGATCCCCTGGAGGACGAAATGGCAACCTGCTCCAGTATTCTTGCCTGGAAAATTCCATGGACAGAGGAGCCTGGCAGGCTACAATCCATGAGGTTGCAAAGAGTTGGACATGACTAAATGCGCACACACGCACTTCAGGTTCTAATAGCTACTCCTTCCACTCGTCCTTCCAAGCCCAGGGGTGGTAACAGAGCACTGCACAATCCCTGATGCCTGCCTGAAACTCTGCCCATCCTACTGTAAAGAGTCCTCTTATTAAAGTTTTCTCAAGTTACAAGTTTGAGTGTGCCATATGTTTCTTGCCAGGGCTCTGACTGATAAACTAGGTAAAAGAACATAAAACTGGTTTCTTTTTTTTTGGAAGACTGTTCAGAGTCCTTGAAATGATAACATGTATGATGAATATTCAAGAATGATCCAGAAAGGAGAGATTTGTTGGCATGGGTAAAGACCGAGAGGTCCTAGGAAACAGAGGTAAGAAAAGCTTAAAAGATGATGGCAATAAGAACGAAGAGCAGAGAGGACAAGCTTTCTTTAATGGTTAATAACTCAGGTTTAAAGTTAGGGGAGGTAAAGTTCTGGGAAGAGCATTGGGTAATGTAATCTTGAAACTATTTCCGCATAATACGGATTCTTGTAACCTCTTTTCAAGGAACTTTTTTCCCCCCTTTCATTCATTTTTTTCTTCTTTTTCCTTATATTCTCTTTCTTTTTTGAAAGCAGTTTATTCAGGATCTTTGAACCAATAAAGCAAGGGGAAGTGTTTGGTACTTCCTTTATGCTTTTTACTGTACTTTCTGGATCATATATTAGGATATCACATTGCCCAATAAAGTGTTCTCATAAAAACTTTGCTTCAACTAGTGAAATGAATCTGAAAACAGAACTAGAAACACTGAGAATAATAAAATACATCAAAATCTCTTTTGTACAAACCATTAAAGCAATGCTAGTAATAAAACGCTGAATTTAAACTATTTTCAGCACTTCAAAATGGTGTCCCCTAATCTTCAGATGTAATTTGGGATTTCTACGCCCATCTATCTTTTTGACAAAAGTATATTTTGAATTAGATGTTCCCAAATATTTATACACAAACGCAGACAGACACCTATAACACCTGTTAGGATGTTGCGATACAAAATAATTTCTGATCAAATAAGTTGGCTTCTCTGTCTCTAAAAGTATCTCACATTCAGCATGTTGGAAGCCAGCTCTAGATCCTTCCCTTCAAATCTGTTTCTGCCATGGTCTTCCCTTTCTTTCAGTTTTATGCATGTGTGCTAAGTTGCTTCAGTCCTGTCAACTCTTTGCAACCCTATGGACTATAGCCCGCCAGGCTTCTCTATCTATGGGATTCTCCAGCAAGAATACTTGCCTTGCCCTGCTCCAGGGGGATCTTCCCGACCCAGGGATTGAACCCGTGTCTCCTGTGGTTCCTGCATTGTATGTGGATTTTTTTTTTTTAAACTGTGAAGCCTCAGGAAAGCCCATCCTTCAGATTAGGGGAGGTCTACTTTGCTGGGGCCCAAAATTGTGGTATCACCCTATCTTTTTCACATCCCACAACCACTTCATCTTCAAACTTGGTCTATTCTGTCTTCAAAATATGTCCGGAATTTGGCTGGCCATTTTCACCAATCTCTACTGCTTCATTTTGACTAGATGCATTTACATTCATCATTTTACTTAAATCTCACAATTACTTAACAAACGTCTTTTTTATCCTCATTTAACATATGAAGAAAATAAGGTTTCAGTGAGATGTAATGACTTGCCAACACAGCATACTCAGGAAATAGAAGAACTGGAATTTGAAACTATGCCTGGCAAATTCCCAGGTTTTTGCTCTTTCTAATATATTAGGATAAAATAAAACATCTTTAAAATTGACTCAAAAATTAATATGCATTGATTTGCTTCTAAAAAATTACCTCCCTGCTTCTGCTTTAACAAAGTCAAAAGGTTTTAACAGGTTTATTCTTCATAAACTTACAAGGGTGTAGTATGTATATATGTGTATGTGGGAGGGATATACTTCTGAATCCATGTGCATAGGCACACACACACAAAATTTAGAATGGAAAACAAATTTGATGAATTTGTCGCAAATTTAGGGGTACAACAGCTTATAAAAGAAATCCAGTTAAGAGTTGTTCAGAGGTGACTGGTAGGGAAAGACTTATTTATCCCATCACATCCTAAATAGCCAGGAACCAGGGAGAGAAGCAGCTGGGTGCAAGAAAGCATTAGGGAGCCGACTCAAGGGTGCCGCCAGGAAAGAAGGCAGCAGCTGAGGGGGGGGTTTCAGAATCCAACATTTAAAATTATCCAAACTGGAAGATGCCAGCTGGAAGAAGGGGGTGCTAGGCATCCAGTAACCTTCTGGTAAAACCAATTTTCTGTCTGGTAGAAGAGAAAGCACATGCTACACGTTAAGCATCCCAGGTTTCGAGGAAAAAAAAATTGCGCATTTTCCCAACAATTATCTTGTGCATCCTGTGAGTGTCGTCCCCATAGGGATTCACCAGGGAGGGTGACCTGTTATTAAATTGGCACATTTTGGCCTATGTCAACACCAGGACAGTTCTTCTGGGTACCAGAATAATATGCCAAAGAGACCTTTAAACATTTTATATGTTCCCTAATTTAAACTGGGAATATAATGGTCCCTTAAGGTGTTTCTCTTTTTAAAGGGTATATCATTAAAAGGGTTATAGGAGTTGATTCCATTAAAACACACACACATGCACAGACATCAACAGGATGAGATATACATTTCAAGCCCACGTGACAGACATCTAAAGACCGAGGGTTTAAACCCTCAGTTTATCAGCTCTAGGGGCCTAATTTTGCAATCAGCTAAACCTACAGTACATTTTCATCAAGTGCTGCAAATCAGCAAAATATTAAATGAATCTTGAAAAAAATGATTATGAATCCACAGTTCTGTTTGACTGTATAATTCTATTTAAGATTAAAATTACTATCATAAAAAGGCCACTTTCTGAATGTAATTCCACAAAAACATCATCACAAAAGCTTTTACTGCTATTTATGTCAGAATGTATTTTAAACAGTTCTAATCATTTACCTTTGTGGACACTTAATTAAAATTACAAAACCAATTTTAATCTGTAGTCCAATTAATATGCAAATATATGCAAATGTGGTAAATCAAGGTGGTGATTAAGTTAAGGACACTCTATTTCATGTCTGCTTTAAGTGTGAAAACAAACAATCTTTTTTGTAATTGTACTGATGGATTGTGATGTTTATAGGGTTAGTATGGGGTACAAATGTTTATGCATCAACATTATGCCAAAACAAAGATTTTATACTCTGGAGTGATTTAGCATCCAGCATACATTCAGATGCAACAAAGTCATTTTGCAGTCATCTTGTGAATTAGAATAAGGTCAAAGCAAAGTTAAATTTCTATGTCATCCATTTGTATGGCTATTTAAAATTCAACAATCACTTTCTGATGTGTTAGGTAAGAGCCAAGAAGTCTCAAGAATGGCATATTATCGCCCTTTATCATTTAGTGTTCTTAATATACTGGTTTATCTTTGATACTATTACAGCAATCGCTCTCTCATTAAGGTACAAAGATATTCAGCCTTTTTAACCCCTCTTTTTCACAAGTTTTAAATATGGAAAGTACAGCTAAAATCCAAGTGACCATCTTTGTTTAACTAGAGATGTACAACACATTTTCGTACCCAATTTGTCCCTCTTTTTCTTCTCATGCTACTGTCTAGATAGCACCCAGGACACTTAATTTTTCTGAAGAAGAAATGACTGGCTTCAGGAGACCTGTTTCAAAAAGGGCAAATGTTTAACTTCAGTGGGGTTAGTTTCTCAAATTCATGGTTAACCTTAATGGAGATTTCTCTACAAAACAATATATTACAACTTCCTTTTAAGCAATGTCTTCTCCAATCTTGAACATGTCTCTATTTTATGAAATGTCTGTCCTGCAAAGATGAAGGAGAAACAGTCATCTTTGAAAAAAGAGAGTGTGATTTAAAAATCACAGTCATGTCATCTCTTGGAAAATAAAAATAATCTCAAAGCTCTGTTCTTGATGAAATATCTACATTAAGCATAACAAGTCTGATGTATTATTTTTGTGCAAATGTGAATCATTTCCTTTTCTTTAAGCCTGAAGAAGCCAGAGTTGCTCATATAAATTTTGAAGTGCTTATGAGAAGCACACTGTCTTTTTGTTTCAAATATTTCATGCTTCTGAAATATTTGTCTCAACATTAAACATTTAGATATTGACAAATAAGAATTTTGTCAGTGTAGCATTAACCACCAGCACTTTACATACATTTCTTACTGGGCACTCATTTTCACACCTGTATTATTTAAAATAAATCTTTTCCACTCTTACTTGAAGATGTGCTCACATATATTTCTTCATTTCACTTAGAGAAATGAGGAAAGTGGATTTCAAATTGCCATCACCACATCATTTTTAACACTCGATATATATTTAAAAATATTATTGCTCTGTGAAGGCAGATAATTTAATAAAAAGCAATGCATTTACAGTTATGTTTACTAAAGCAGGTACTGCGTCCTGAACGGGCTTCTGCAAACTTATTTCTTCCTCTTAGTCTAATCTAATTTTTCCATCCATACTTTGAAATCCTCAAAAATATGTAACTTTCCAAGAACAAAGATCCTAATAAATGTTGAATGTAATTTCGGCATATATTTTTTCCTTTAACTGTTCCACTGTTACCATCATTACTTTGCATTGTACACATTCTTACAAATCATTCTTCTAAAATATTTTAAAATGAAACTATACACAGCAAACCATTAAGTTCATCTCTCTCTCTCTGAGTAGGTGTTTAGGGACTGTAATTTTCTAAATGCATCCAGTACCAACATATTCAATTATGAAACAGTCTTCCTGTGATGATGCACCTAAGACAGCAGTTTACATTTATATTAACAAACTCTATCTTCATTATAGTACAAGGACAAAGCAGGATTCCCTTCCCCAATTTAGATCCAACAGTGAAATACATAACACCATCCAACATAAAATGAAATAAAAGGAAGAACATAAAATGCACTGCATTAAATATTAGGGGAAAAAATAGCAAGCACAGCACTGCAGAAGCGGCAGCAGACAGAGCCGGGTGAAGACAATGGACCAACTCAGGGAAAACTAATGCAATGAAAATGCTTTGGAAGTTAGATAACCAGTGTGTGAACATCAGTCTTCTTCCTGCGAAGGGTTTACCAGGCTTTTCTTAAAAATTCTCAACTTCTGAAAATGAAGAATTTTTCAGTATTATGAAATTTCACAGATACATTAATCTGGAGATTATGTCAACCAATATAGTGGAAAGACTGAGCCAAACACTCTCTCCTGGTCCAGCTCTCTTAGGAATATGTCACGAAATTGTATTAGTCAGTAAACAGTACACTGACATGACACTAGAAAACAAAGCATTAATGAATAGGAACACAGATCAAAATATCATCTAATTAAGAGGTAGTCATGACGGGATGTCCTGCTGGCTTTAAATGAGAAGAGAGGGCTGTTATTTACAGGACTTAGTGTAAGTCCTTAGCTTAAAGCGCTATCATTTGATCTAATAGCAGGTATGGGAGAATAGATGAAAAGTCTACAAGAAAGCACATAAAACTTTTTTTTAAGGCATAAAATTCACTGCATTTAAAAAAATCTTATTAAAATAAACACACTGTCTTTTTTTGTTGTTTGTTTTACTCTTTTGGAATAAAAAACCTGGGAACATTTTTGCAATATGAAGAAACATCAATCTTGGGAACATAAACTGTAACAACAAAATATATGTATATATTATAATTATTTCAACAGAATGCTAAGTTTTAAAAAAGAATCTTGTTTTTCTTTATTGTGTGTATCATGCAGTTAATTATTTAAACTAATCTAGATCATGCTAATGTTTATAGACTTCTCTATTTCATAAGCACTAATCTCTTTTTAGATGGAGCCCATGTTTTCAGAAAAGGCTAAAGTTTACAGAAATGGATTTTTCCTTTCCTTTTCATGTAGTTTACTGATAATCTTGCCTAAATAAACTGATTTGACCTCGGGAATGTCTCACATTCCAGGGAGCAACCCTTTTGAATAATCTCCAAAACCTACATATCTGAGATGACTTTGGACCTCCTCCCAGAAAAAGCCTTCATCCTAATGGCCACCTAGGTGGGGAGGAGGAGAGGCACAACCTTTTCTCCAAGTTTCTGGGAGGTTGAATGTTGGCTATGCTAGATTCAGTACTCCGTCCTCCTGCCTCGGACAGGGGAAAGCTAATAAAATGAATAATCCAAGATAATATGGCATCATTCTCTGGGCACACTTTCTGCTAATCAAACAATCTTTGCAGACATATCATACTCTGAAAGTGACTCCTAGAAGCTCACAAAAGGGGGGCAAGGGAGCGGTGGTGGAGAGAGAGAGAGAGAGAGAGAGAATACCAAGAATCTAGGCCTCTTGTAGGCAAGGGTACAGCCAACTCAGAAAACAAAGACCAGGAAAAGCCTTTGCATCTGTTTGCCATTCTCAACCCAGCCCTAAAGTTAATCATCTCAGGGATTCTACTAAATCTACAATTTTCTACAACCTTTTTAGTCTGTTTATTTCTTTGCTCACACGAAATGCCATGCATCCAAAAACTCTGGATCAGAGAGCAAACAACTTCAATCAAAGTTCAAGCTGTGAATGATCAAGAATGAGACTCAGTATTTACTTTGCTGTGTGTTTGGTCAGTTTAATGCGGAAGAAAATAAGAATCTGATGTCCAGGAAAAAGGAGAAAAAAGAGGTGTATTTCACATTTTCCCTATAACCTGCTGCTCCCATCTTTTGGTCTCACTCTCTTTTGGTCACACATACCTACACAAAGGGACATTAAGTGTGCATGTGCATGTGCACGTGTGTATCTGTGTAAAAGTAATCTTACTACTCATCAGCATCATTAAAAGAGAATACACATAATTTTCAATTATTTAAACTATCTTAACACATCACTGACGAGAGACGTGTTAACTTCAAAGGCATTAGTTTCTGCAAAAATCCCCTGGCCAATAATGTATTAAAGACTCAGAATTTTTTGAAATTAATTTTTATTGGAGTATAGTTGCTTTACAATGTTGTGCCAATTTCTACTGTACAGCAAAGTCAATCAACCATGTGCGTGCGTGCTAAGCTGTGTCTGACTCTTTGCGACCCTATGGAACCTAACCCTCCAGGCTTTTCTGTCCATGGGATTTCCAGGCAAGAATGCTGGAGTGGGTGGCCATTCCCTCCTCCAGGGGATCTTCCCAACTTAGGGATCGAATCCCGGTCTCTCACATCACTTAGCATTGGCAGGTGGTCCTTAACCACTAGCACTGCCCCAGAAACCTGAGTCAGTCATACATATACATATATCCCCTCCCATTTGGACTTATTCCTCATTCAGGTCACCACAGAGCATTAAGCAGATGCTATACATAGATGATATATGTATATTCTCTGCTATACATAGGTTCTTGTTAGTTTGTTTAAAAGGACAGAATTTTAAAACTGGGTGTGATC
Source organism: Muntiacus reevesi (assembly GCF_963930625.1). Taxonomy (NCBI): domain Eukaryota; kingdom Metazoa; phylum Chordata; class Mammalia; order Artiodactyla; family Cervidae; genus Muntiacus; species Muntiacus reevesi. Next base: position 219,274,208 of record NC_089251.1, read on the forward strand.
CCTCAATCATCTTCTCCTGTACAAGGAGACTCAGAGAACTTACGTGACTTGACTTGTCCAAGGTCACTCAATGAGCTGATAGGAGCTACCAGGTGGAACACAGTTCTCGGCCAGGTGGGGGTGGAAAGAGCAAAGCGGCTCAGCAGTTAGGCAAGACTTGTCCCAAGAAGGTGGTCTGTCCTTAGAACCTGCCAGTGAGCCAAGATGTGGGACTGGACATCAGAGACAGCAGGGCCTGACTCTAAAAGAGGTCTCTATCTAACTGGACAGTGTTTAGCATCTCCTGACAGATTTAGGGGCTTTGTCTGGCTTAACAACAAGGCTTTTCAACCCACAAAAACCTTCGTAGAGTTTAAAACACTCAAAGATAAGATTATTAAATTTAGTGGGCATAGACTTCACTTCTATTAGTCCTACAAATACCACCTTCAATGGTTAATAAAACTGTTGATTAGGCACCTAGAATGGTGCATTTATGTCCTCCTGTCTTCTGGGAGACTAAGATTAAGATCCTGACTCTTAAGGAGCTTCACAGTTAGTAAGGACATCCTGAAATAGGCACATGAGATTTTATAACATAGTGAGTTTTATTCTGTGCTCATACTCCCCAACCTTTGCCTAGACTCTAATGACTAGCCGTTAAAATTAATTTCCCCTGGTGAGATTCTTTGAGAGGGATAAGCTTTGTTGATGTTAAACAATACTGTATGCATAAATTATCTGATCTCTTTAAGCTAATTGGGAAATTGCAACTTGATAACATATAACCAATCCAAATGGACAGCTATCAACTGTGAATCAAACCATACGACAAGAAAAAAAAGTAAGATTTTAGACTATGACCTTTAAGAATGAAGAAAAGGATTATTGCTTTAAATGAAATTTCCTGGCAATTAAAACTAAAATGCTGATTAATATAAACTGGCAAATAACCTTTCTTTATTTTTTGTATATAATACAAAAACATTATATTAAAAAAATATATATATAATACGAAGGTAATGCATTGGAAGTTTATTCTAGCACAGTTTCAAAGGAGCCATTCTAAATAGCAAGTCCTTTTCCATAAATGGCTTTGGTGCTCAATTATAGATGAACAATGACTTTTAAACTCTGTTTACAAGAGCCCAAGAAGTTCTGGGTTATAGAAAGGTAGGAGAAAAGAAATGGGCAGGAAAAAGCAACCAGGTTGGCCCTTCACTTCTACTGCAATGAAATAAACTCAGCTTTTGATGTCTGCTTGACCAAATAAAGATTCAACAGCCCCTACTACCTCTGCTGAATAGGGAAATTAAAGTTAACATACAGAGAGGACTGCTAAACAATTATTTTATCTTAAATAACATCTTCCAATCCTCAACCTTGACGATGCGGTCCTATAGAAACAAATAAAAAATGGACAGAATTTAGGACATAATTCCAAGCTTAGTTCTATTGAGTCAAGCATACATTTATTAAATATTTGGAAAGCACAAGGTGCTATGCCCTATGTGAAAAGAAAGTATATCATCCCCATGCTGCAAATAAGAAGACTGAAGCTCTGTATGGGTTCAGGACTTTGCTTGGTTATATGAGTAGTTAATGGCAGAGGTGGAAATGGTAGTCAGTCCCTGGCCACCATGGGAATGGTAGTCAGTCCTTGGCCACCTAACTCAAGACTCCCCTTTGACTATACCAAATGGTGAGAAAGAGAAGCTGATCCTCTTTGATTTGTTGGAAAACCACATGATCACGAAATAACTATGAGCCCAGAGGGAATATAAAAGTCTTTTCTTTAAATGCAAATATAAGCAATAAAAAAAAAAAAGGATATGTTTAAATACTGACATACTTGATTGTCAGAGTTTAGGAGGAGAACTAGGAAAAAGGCACCCTCTACCTTAAGTTTTATCTAGAGACAAGGTAAATAGCTAATTATAAAATTAATGTTATATAAATAACATACTGAAATATGTAATTTACTTGATGGTTAAGGAAAAAGCAAAAGCTAAAAAGCTTACTCAGTTCAGTTCAGTTCAGTCGCTCAGTCGTGTCCGACTCTTTGCGACCCCATGAATCGCAGCATGCCAGGCCTCCTTGTCCATCACCAACTCCCGGAGTTTACACAAACTCATGCCCATCGAGTCGGTGATGCCATCCAGCCATCTCTTCCTCTGCCATCCCCTTCTCCGCCTGCCCCCAATCCCTCCCAGCATCAGGGTCTTTTCCAATGAGTCTTACTAACCTGAGACTTATTTTATGAAATCTACATTCCAACCTCTGTTTGTTCTAGCTTTGCAAACTCAAGAACATAGAGCACTTTCCAATCTCATTTTAAAAGTCACTTTTCCAAAACTGAAAAATATTTTAGCTTTATTGTTTGGAATGATGATGATTAAAAATAAACAATAACTTTTGATATTCATGCATTTTAAAAACCTTACATAACTATGACAGGACCAAACTTCTAATCAGAAATATAAAATAACAGACTTTTAAAACTTAGAGGGACTTGAGATCTAATCCAGTTTAACAATTTCATTTTATAGACACAGACACTAAGGTCTGTGAAAGGTTAAATGACAGGCCTGACCACACACACAGCTAGTTAGTAACAGTGCAGCAACTCCAACAACTAGCCTGGAGTTCTTTTCACTATAGCAAGCACTTTAAATTATATCCAGAGTATAAGTAATGCTCTCCAAAAATGTGTCAGAGGCTATACATGGGCACAGAACCAGCTATCATAAACCATGATCATTATCTCAATAAAGGCAAAGTTTAACTGTCTCTGACACAACCAAATTATCCAATCACTTCTGCCTTAGTTTCCTCCTTGAAGTCCAGATATTTTTGACATATGCTATATTGCAAAGAATAAAAAGCTCAAGTTTTGCCAATATTTGAGGTTGAAAAGTACAATTAACTTTTGAGGAGATAAGCAATAGGGAAAAGACACCAAATTTACCATATTGAATAAAATTGATAACTACAATTTAGAACTTCCTTATTGATTGTGCCTTAAATCTTCCAAGCAGAAAGAATTCCACAGGAAACTTTTGAAAAATAATAACATTAGACAAAGCTATGTCACCAGGCAAAGTTGCTGGATATACTGGAAGACTGAACATATATACACATTAGGAAAACTACAGAAGAAGTAGGAAAAAGGGAATTTTAAAAGGTTGTTTGTTACTCAGTTGACCTAAATATCATACCATACATTTACATGTTAAAAGTGTGGCTCTACATGATTATATTAAAAGCTATTCTTCCACGTCCAACCCACTCTACCTTAATCAAGCATGAGGAGAACTAAAATTTAGTATTACTTGTGAAGGATTCAAATATCGGCTCTTGGTATGTGTTTTGATTTTGGAAGTCACTTTCAGAAGTTTTATTTAATGCTTCCCTTTTCAGTAAGGATGCCTGTGAGGATGAGAGACACAAAGGAAACAGAGGTCACTACAGCCCTCCCCGAGAAGTCGTGGCAGAACCCCATAAACGGTACTTAATGGCCCCCAATTGCATAGAACTGTGACTGAGAGAAAAGTGCTGCTTCCACCTTTCATTCGATTCATTCACACGTTTAATTCTATTGCCAAAACTGTTGATGTGTTTTATGTTTTTGCAATCAGCTAACAGTGGCATTTTAGAAGCCAATCCCAGGCAGTACTGTTTCCAGCAAGAGTCCTTCATTTTGACAAACACAGAGTTTCTGTAGGAAGCACCAGGTCAAGGCAGGCTACAGAACAAAGCTCCAGTGGACAGTCAGCAAGGCCCCGAACGCACTACACAGCACGTCTCGTGCACAAATGACAGGAACTGTTCTGTCAAATAGCTACTCCGTTCAAAGGAAAATCGTGTGTGTACCACATCGGGGTATCACACAAATGCTGCCCGGGAAGACGAGCCCCTGGGTTTCACCTTCCAGAGATGAGGAAATAGACTTGTCTGAGGTGCACAGGCTCACATGAAAGGCATTTTTAAATGGGCCACTGAGAAGTCAGCTTTTACAAGGAAAAGGACAAGAAGATGCTGCATATCTGGTCACACTTAGGACACAAAGAATCATAAAAAGACTGCCACAAGACAGAAAATGATTATTCCAGGCTACTAATGTGATTTTTTTTTTTGCATAGTTTGAAGTGTTAAATACCTCTTTGTCTAACTACAACCGGTTTGCTTACTTAATAGGCAAAATACTAAGGAAGAATGCAAAATTTTTACATGATTTGGGGACACAGGATACCTGTCTTTTGATACTGAGTCTTGAAAACAGAGAAAAACAGGATTTACAAAGTTCCAAACAAATCCTAATTTTTCCTTAGCTTCTTTATATGAGTGAACATCACTGTCATAACCATCATTTAATAGCAGGCTATGACGACAGCTTGTTTCTCTCAAATAGCAAAATAAGGCAACATAAATACCTGATTCAAAGATGAATATTCCTAAACTTTTAGAAAATGGCGTTTTCACAACTTGAGATCTTTATGTGACCTAAACCAAAGTAGTTCAAGCTACTTAAAACTAGTGCTTTGCAAAGCAGCATGGAAATGAACGATGGTTCTTAAGGTAGTTTTCAACCCAAAATAGTATAGGTCAAAAAACAATATCTATGCCCCAGTCCCTAAAAGAGCAAATCAAGCCCAAAAGTTAGATATTCTACAAATAAATTCACAAATTAGGCAAACAAATTTAATCTGTGCGAAATTTTAAAGACATCAAAGTATCAAGGTCATTAAAAACTGAACACCTACCTCTTAGACACAAAAGAACAAAATGTAGCCTCACAGCTTTGACTCCCCTGTTTGGGCTGTACCTCCCAACACTCATATATAAATTTGCTTTCACCTAAAAACATTCCTCACATGTGTTCATTCATATTTTATTAGGATAGTATTGTATTATTTTTACTAGCCTCTAAACATTCTGTTTATAAATCAACAGTCATTTGTTTTTCCTAAATTTTATTAATAGTTTTAAAATTTTACATGTATGCATGTGTATATTTACACACATGTGTGTGTGTGCATATGTGTTTGTATGTGTGTACACACATAGCTCAGATATCCAGACAAAAAGAGTGACTGTTATCTTACGAGGTGTGTACTGATTGTTGTATTTTAGACTATTATAAAAGAAAATATAAAACATTATTTAAATTTTCACAGCCACAGTAAGTGAGGCTAACAATTAATTTCCTTTGTAAAATTTTATCTGAATGAGAAAACACTTTTCTTAGATCATTTGTAACATGTTTTACTGTTTTATGTACCTAAAGTGCACCAATTTGTACAACTGTAGGAAAAAAAAAAGAATTAAAAAAATTTTTAAGTGAAAGACAATGCATACAAATGCTTTTTGACAAAATTATTTAGATGTTCATTTTAAGGTCTTTTCCAGGGCAATTTGGCGGTTCTCAATTTTAAAGCTCTGGCTCAGCTAGGCCCCAAAAGGAGAGCACGGTACAGCACTTTAAGCAGCCTCCTGCATTCATTTATTGTTCAGTTCACAGTCTCTGAATACAACACAATTCTCCAACAGAGTCAGCTTTCATAATTCAGCAGTACAAAGTCTGCAAACACATGTAACCTAGATCCATATTTCCCAGTGACAGCATATGATAGCAGAATGTGAAGTATTAATGCTGGTGTCACTACAGTCCTACACTCTACTGCACTTTAAGAGAAAGCAGCTGCTGAGATGAAATGTGTGCCAACTGTCTGAAGACAGAAACATAAGAAACATTCCTTCTGTTACAAAGGGAGAGACACACACAAACAGACTTGCTTTTAACAAGCACAAAGTTTTTTACTTTTGCCTCTTACATTTCTCAAAAACCCTCACCAATTCTGCGTAAGCAGCAAGATACACATTTAAGGACATCCTGACTTCCTCCTCATGAAAGTAACTTGGGAAGGTGGTTATAAATATGCACCTACAAGTCTAAGAGTGGAAAAAGTACCTTCTACAATATACACTCTATACCAGTGAGTTCACACACTTATGGGAACAGAATCACTACCTATGTAACAGATAACCTGGATCAGCAAGGCATTTTCATACTAACAACATATGGTCCTCAGGCCTTCCAATGAGTTTCCTTTGGCACCTTCATAAAATCATTATCTTGAAATAATCATCGGAAATCTTTGTTCTAACACATTCACATAGAAACCAGACTGTCTCTTTCTTAACTAGGATCATGGGAGTTGTGTCACTTTCAGTAAACCATTCACAACCGGGTAAAGTCTACAAATCTGAAAATGGCGCTTTTCCTTTTCTCTTGACATAAAGATGGGCAATTTGTTGAAGAACCACAGGATCCTGACATGCATTGGATCCGCTCTTGATGTAACAGTACAAAATGAACCAAAGTACTGTCCTGCTATCTTTTAAACACAGCTCTACAATAACAATAAGTGTGTGACATAATCCAAACTGTTTGGTTATATTTCACTTAAAAACTAGTACAACCTCATTGACCCCCTTATCAAACAATTTATTGTGCATTTGCAGACTGGACAGTGAAACAGAGGAGGTAAAGTATTAATGGTGACACTATTTGGCAAGCTTATAGTGCAGTTCATTCAAAAGGCAATTTTAAAATTGAATGAAGAGGTTTGACTAGGCAATAAAAACAGCCACAATGCCAGTGAACAGTACTTAGGAGGAAAGCCTCTAATTATCCTATTTATAAATCAACAGCAATTTTACTGATGACTTCTTCTCAAAGTTGATTAAAATAACTTCAAAAAAAATTTTTTTCTAACTAGATCATATGTATTTTATTAAACTATAATTTAAAATATTATTGATTGGTAGAAAATGATAAAAACTTGAGAGTAAGAATGAGACAGCATTTCTGAAGAGAAACATTCATAGGATGATCTGCAACATAATTATAGCACTGCCCTTGGGGAAGGGGATTTTATTTTATAATGAGAATGTTTACACTGTTATGGGGTTCAATCTATCTGGGAGGGAAGGTTAAACTTCTTTCCATTAAAGACAGCCTTATAATGAAAAGCTCTGAAAGGAGAATGGAGTCTAATATAGTAGATGTAATGGCCTATTAAATGATTCACACACAAAAAATGAATCAAATTCATTGTATCTTACTGCTGTTTTATGACAAAATTGTTGAAAAATAAAACTATTGTCAAGATAATTGCATATTACATAGGCTGTATTACTGTAAGCAGTACTGTTATTGGATGACCCAGAGTTTAATTTTTAGGTACATTAACAGGACATTACATTTTAAATACTTTACATTATTGGAATGTTTTAAAAGAAGCCCACTTTTACTCTGTTGGCAAAATCAATTTAGACTTAAAGTCAGGCTGCAATTGTGCATCATTCTTTTTCAATTAAAAATTTTCCATACCTTCTTTATGATGTCATTCTTACATTTCTGCAACAGATGCTTGTTTATATACCAATTTACCTAACTGCTGCCGTACTGGTATTACGCTGTTGTCAATGTAACCCCTCTGTCTACTTGACATTCCCAGTTCTCCTCTCAAAAAATGTGTATTTTCAAAATAATTTGCCTCTTTAAAAACCATCTCTAATTACCAAACAATCCCTTCTATTGAAAAAAAACAAAATGTCTCTATATTTTTAGAGCATACAATTCAATACACACTTGTGGGAAGAATGATATTAAGAAAGTGGTGGCTCCATGAATACATTCAAACACAAATTTAAAATATCTTTTAGAAGGTATACTTCCAAAATAAGATTATTAATTATGCCCTCTAGGAACCTGGAAAGAAATCTTTCAGACTAGTTGTACACCACAGCTATTTATTAACTCTAGCCTGAGTGATACATAACATCAGATCCATTTTCAAAGCAATAGTGTAACGATGTTAATCAAGCCATATGTATAATCAATTGGCATTGTGATGATGCTCTGCAAGGTTTCAGAACAGAAACATCAATGCCTCCTACAGATCAAAATTTAGCTAACTGAATGAAAGAAACCTACCCATTTGAAGGGAAAAAAAGACTAATATATATATATTGATTCAGATTTGTGGGTGAACACAGCTGAAAGTCAAGAAAGAAACACCTAGAGTAACAGGAAAATTTGGCCATGGAGTACAGAATGAAGCAGGGCAAAGGCTAATAGAGTTCTGCGAAGAGAACGCACTGGTCAAAGCAAACACCTCTTCCAACAACACAAGAGAAGACTCTACACATGGACATCACCAGATGGTCAACACTGAAATCAGACTGATTATATCCTTTGCAGCCAAAGATGGAGAAGCTCTACACAGTCAGCAAAACAAGACTGGGAGCTGACTGTGGCTCAGATCATGAACTCCTTATTGCCAAATTCAGACTTCAATTGAATAAAGTGGGGAAAACCACTAGACCATTCAGGTATGACCTAAATCAAATCCCTTATGACTATACAGTGGAAGTGAGAAATAGATTTAAGGGACCAGATCTGATAGACAGAGTGCCTCATGAACTGTGGACAGAGGTTCATGACATTGTACAGGAGACAAGTATCAAGACCATCCCCAAGAAAAAGAAATGCAAAAAAACAAAATGGGTGTCTAAGGAGGTCTTACAAATAGCTGTGAAAAGAAGAGAGGCAAAAAGCAAAGGGGAAAAGGAAAGATATATCCATTTCAATGCGGAGTTTCAAAGAATAGCCAGGAGAGATAAGAAAGCCTTCTTCAGCGATCAATGCAAAGAAACAGAGGAAAACAACAGAATGGGAAAGACTAGAGATCTCTTCAAGAAAATCAGAGATACCAAGGGAATATTTCATGCAAAGATGGGCTCAATAAAGGACAGAAATGGTATGGACCTAACAAAGCAGAAGATATTACGAAGAGGTGGCAAGAATACACAGAAGGACTGTACAAGAAAGATCTTCACCATCCAGATAATCACGATGGTGTGATCACTCACACTCAGCTAGAGCCAGACATCCTGGAATGTGAAGTCAAGTGGGCCTTAGGAAGCATCACTATGAACAAAAATAGTGGAGGTGATGGAATTCCAGTTGAGTTATTTCAAATGCTAAAGTATGATGCTGTGAAAGTGCTGCACTCAATATGTCAGCAAATTTGGAAAACTCAGCAGTGTTCACAGGACTGGAAGAGGTCAGTTTTCATTCCAATCCCAAAGAAAGGCAATGCCAAAGAATGCTCAAATTACTGCACAATTACACTCATCTCACACGCTAATAAAGTAATGCTCAAAATTCTTCAAGCCAGGCTTCAGCAATATGTGAACTGTGAACTTTCAGATGTTCAAGGTGGTTTTAGAATAGGCAGAGGAACCAGAAATCAAACTGCCAACATCCACTGGATCATCAAAAAAGCAAGAGAGTTCCAGAAAAACATTTATTTCAGCTTTATTGACTATGCCAAAGCCTTTGATTGTGTGGATCACAATAAACTGTGGAAAATTCTGAAAGAGATAGGAATACCAGACCACTTGACCTGTCTCTTGAGAAGCCTATATGCAGGTCAGGAAGCAACAGTTAGAACTGGACATGGAACAACAGACTGGTTCCAAATAGGAAAAGGAACATGTCAAGGCTGCATATTGTCACCTTGCTTATTTAACTTATATGCAGAGTATATCATGAGAAATGCTGGGCTGGATGAAGCACAAGCTGGAATCAAGATTGCTGAAAGAAATAATCAATAACCTCAGATATGCAGATGACACCACCATCATGGCAAAAAAAGGAAGAAGAACTAACAGTCTCTTGATGACAGTGAAAGAGGAGAGTGAAAAAGTTGGCTTATAGCTCAACATTCAGAAAACTAAGATCAGGGCATCCGGTCCTATCACTTCATGGCAAACAGATGGGGAAACAGTGGCAGACTTTATTTTTTTGGCCTCAAAATCACTGACGATGGTGACTGCAGTCATGAAATTAAAAGATGCTTACTCCTTAGAAGCAAACTTATGACTAACCTAGACAGCATATTAAAAAGCAGAGACATTACTTTGCCAACAAAAGTCTGTCAAGTCAAGGCTATGGTTTTTCCAGGAGTAATGTGTGGATGTGAGAGTTGGACTATAAAGAATTCTTAACGCTGAAGAATTTATGCTTTTGAACTGTGGTGTTGGAGAAGACTCTTGAGAGTCCCTTGGACTGCAAGGAGATCCAACCAGTCCATCCTAAAGGAGATAAGTCCTGGGTGTTCATTGGAAGCACTGATGTTGAAGGTGAAACTCCAATGATTTGGCCACCTGATGCAAAGAGCTGACTCATTTGAAAAGACTCTAATGTTGGGAAAGATTGAGGGCAGGAGGAGAAGGGGACAACAGAGGATGAGATGGTTGGATGGCATCACCAACTCAATGGACATGGGTTTGGGCAGACTTCAGGAGTTGGTGATGGACAGGGAGGCCTGGAGTGCTGCGGTTCATGGGGTTGCAAAGAGTTGGACATGACTGAGCAACTGAACTGGAACTGGAACAGGTGAAAAACTACTTTTTTAAAAATTCATTTTTTATTGAAGGATAATTGCTTTACACAATTTTGCTGTTTTCTGTTAAACCTCAACATGAATCAGCCATAGGTATACATATATCTCCTCCGTTTTGAAACTCCCTCCTGTTCCCTCCCCATCACACCCCTCTAGGTGGATACAGAGTCCCTGATTGAGTTTCCTGAGCCATACAGCAAATTCCCGTTGGCTATCTATTTTACATGTGGTAATTTAAGTTTCCATGTTACTCTTTCCATATATATCACCCTCTCCTCCCCTCTCCCCATGTCCATAAATCTATTCTCTATGTCTGTTTCTTCACTGTTGCCCTCTTAATAAATTCTTCAGTACTATTTTTCTAGATTCCGTATATATGTGTTAGAATATGATCTTTATCTTTCTCTTTCTGACTCACTTCACTCCGTATAATAGGTTCTAGGTTCATCCACCTTATTAGAACTGACTCAAGTGCATTCCTTTTTATGGCTGAGTAATATTCCATTGTGTATATGTACCAAAACTTCTTTATCCATTCAATCATTGATGGATATCTAGGTTGTTTACATGTTCTAGCTATTGAAAATAGTCCTGCAATGAACAATGGTATATATGTGTCTCTTTCAATTTTGGTTTCCTCAGGGTATATGCCTAGGAGTGGGATTGCTGGGTCATATGGTGGTTTTATTCCTAATTTTTTAAGGAATCCCCATACCGTCTTCCATAGTGGCTGTATCAATTTACATTCCCACCAATAGTGCAACAGCATTCTCTTTTCTCCACACCATCTCCAGCATTTATTGTTTGTAGACCTTTTGATGAGGGCCATTCTGACTGGTGTGAGGTGATATCTCATTGTAGTTTTGATTTGCATTTCTCTAGTAATAAGCAATGTTGAGCATCTTTCCATGTGTTTATTAGCCATCCATATGTCTTCTTTGGAGAAATGTCTGTTTAGGTCTTTTTCCCACTTTTTGATTGGGTTGTTTGTTTTTCTGGTATTGAGTTATTATGAGCTCCTTGTATATTTTAGAAATTAATCCTTTGTCAGTTGTTTCATTTGCTATTATTTTATCCCATTCTGAGGGTTGTCTTTTCACCTTGCTTATAGTTTCCTTTGCTGTGCAAAAGCTTAGGAGTTTAATTTGGTCTCACTTGTTTACCTCTGTTTTTATTTCCTTTACTCTAGGAGGTGGGTCATAGAGAATATTGCTTTGATTAATGTCATCGGGTGTTCTGTCTATATTTTCCTCTAAAAGTTTTATAGTTTATGGTCTTACATTTAGGTCTTTAATCCATTTTGAGTTTATCTTTGTGTATGGTGTTAGGAAGTGTTCTAATTTCATTCTTTTACATGTAGCTGCCCAGTCTTCCCAGCACCATTTATTGAAGAGGCTGTTTTGCCCCATTGTATATTCTTACCGCCTTTGTCAAAAATAAGGTACCCATAGGGGCATGGGCTTATTTCTGGGCTTTCTATCTTGTTCCATTGGTCTATATTTCTGTTTTTGTGCCAGTACCATACTGTCTTGATGACTGTACCTTTGTGGTATAATCTGAAGTCAGGAAGGTTGATTCCTCCAGCTCCATTCTTCTTTCTCAAGACTGCTTTGATTATTCAGGGTCTTCTGTGTTTCCATATGAATTGTGAAATTTTTTGTTCTAGTTCCATGGAAAATGCCAATGGTAATTTGATAGGGATCACGTTAAATCTGTAGATTGCATTTGGTAGTATAGTCATTTTCACAATATTGATTCTTCCTACCCAGGAACGTGGAATATCTCTCCATCTATTTATGTCATCTTTGATTTCTTTCATTAGTGTCTTATAATTTTCTGTATACAGTTCTTTTGTCTCCTTAGGTAAGTTTCAGTCAGTCAGTCAGTTCAGTCGCTCAGTCATGTCTAACTCTTTGAGACCCCATGAACTGCAGCATGTCAGGCCTCCCTGCCCATTACCAACTCCCGGAGGCCACCCAAACTCATGTCCATTGAGTCAATGACACCATCCAACCATCTCATCTTCTGTCATCCCTTTCTCCTCCTGCCCTCAATCTTTCCCAGCATTAGGGTCTTTTCCAATGAATCAGCTCTTCGCATTAGGTGGCCAAATTACTGGAGTTTCAGCTTCAACATCAGTGCTTCCAATGAACACCAAGGACTGATCTCCTTTAGAATGGATTGGTTGAATCTCCTTGCAGTCCAAGGGACTCTCAAGAAAGAGTCGTCTCCAACACCACAGTTCCAAAGCATCAATTCTTTGGCACTCAGCCTTCTTTATAGTCCGACTCTCACATCCATACACGACTACTGGAAAAACCATAGCCTAGACTAGATGGACCTTTGTTGGCAACGTAATGTCTCTGCTTTTTAATATGCTGTCTAGGTTGGTCATAACTTTTATTCCTAGATAATTAATTCTTTTTGTTGCAATGGTGAATGGGATTGATTCCTTAATTTCTCTTTCTGATTTTTCATTCTTAGTAAGTGATTTCTGGGTATTGATTTTGTATCCTGCAACTTTGCTAAATTCACTGATTAGCTCTAGTAATTTTCTAATACTATCTTTAGTGTTTTCTATGTACAGTATCATGTCATCTACAAACAGTGAGAGCTTTACTTCTTATTTTCTGATCTGTATTCCTTTTATTTCTTTATCTTCTCTGATTCCTGTAGCTAGGACTTCCAATACTATGTTGAATAATAGTGGCAAAAGTGGACACCCTTGTCTTGTTCCTGATCTTAGGGGGAATGCTTTCAGTTTTTCACCATTGAGAATATTGTTTGCTGTAGGTTTATCATATGTAGCCTTTATCATGTTGAGGTAGGCTCCTGCTATGCCCATTTTTTGAAGAGTTTAAATCATAAATGGGTGTTGAATTTTGTCAAAGGCTTTTTCTGCATCTATTAAGATTATCATATGGTTTTTATCTTTCAATTTGTTACTATGGTGTATCACATCAATTGATTTGTGTATGTTGAAGAATCCTTGCATTCCTAAAATAAACCCATCTAGATCATGGTGTATGAGCTTTTGGAAGTGCTGCTGAATTCTTTTTGCTAAAATTTTGTTGTGGATTTTTGCATCTATGTTCATCAGTGATAGTGGTTTTTAGTTTTCTTTTTTTGTGTTGTCTTTGGTTTTGGTATCAGGGTAATGGTGGCCTCATAGAACAAATTTGGAAGTGTTCCTTCCTTTTCAATTTTTTGAAAGAGTTTTAGAAGGACAGGCATTAGTTCTTCTCTAAATGTTTGACAGAATTCTCCTGAGAAGCCACCTGGTCCTGGGCTTTTGTTTTGGGGGAGAGTTTAGATCACAGCTTCATTTCAGTGCTTGTAATTGGGTTGTTCATAATTTCTATTTCTTTCTGGTTCAGTCTTGGAAGATAGAGCTTTTCTAAGAATCTGTCCATTTCTTCCAGGTTATCTGTTTTATTGCCATACAGTTGTTCATAATAGTCTCTTATAATCTTTTGTATTTCTTCATTGTCTGTTGTAACCTCTCCTTTTTCATTTCTAATTTTGTTGATTTGATTCTTCTCTCTTTTTTTCTTGATGAGTCTGGCTAAAGGTTTGTCAATTTTGGAAAAACTACTTTTTGTACATCATCAGTACTTAATTTGAGTTAAACTATGCTGTGATTCTGTTAAAAGCTCATCATTTTTAAAACATTTATCTCTGAATATACATGTGTGTGAAATTCTGACACTGAAACGTTCATGAGGATCTTGAAGGAAAATTGTCATGTGAAATTAAACACCAGTCAGTATCACCTTTTTTTCAAAAATAATTTTTGATTATCACTAAAAATATTTTTGTTCCACATATAAACAAAATTTCTTTTAATCTTACAGCTTCATATTTGTCAGGGGATGCCCATCCTTAGCAAATATTGCTCTGTCAAGTACTGAATTTACAAAATATCCTGCTTTAAAAGGAAAAATGCTTTTATTATACAAAAGCTTTAACTGCTACTATTGTCATTTATGTTGAACATGTGGTTAGCCTTTTGCTCTGACTGAAGTCAGGCTTTCACCTTCTAAAATTTCCACAGGGGAAAATATTCTCTCCCACAGAAGGGTACCAGCAAAGTTGTGAGCTTTCTACAGAGGGTATTCTAAAACTCAAGATAAGGCAAAAAAGATGAAGCCAAGATGAATTAAAAAACTATAGAATTGTAAATAATTACAATGGCCTCTTCCTGCCATTAAAAACCACCATTTTAGTTGGAATAAAAGATTTTTTAACCTTTAATATTTTACTGACAAAAGAACAAAATCTAAAAATGTGAGTAAACAAAATTTTTCCTACTACACAGTGCTGTTGCAACTGTCTAACTCTCGGCTTTTTTGAAAAGGAAAAGCTATTTGATTTGAAAGTGAAAAACTGAAAGTCACTCAGTCATGTCCAACTCTTTGTGAAACCATGGACTATACAGTTTATTGAATTCTCCAGGCCAGAATACTGGAGTGGGTAGTCATTCCCTTCTCAAGGGGATCTTCCAACCCAGGGATCGAACCCAGGTTTCCCACAATGCAGGTGGATTCTTTACCACTAAGCCACCAGGGAAGCCCTATTTGATTTGGGAAGGTATAAAAAAAGTACGAAGAAGTTCTGAAAAAGGCAATGGTCCACTTTCCTACAGCCATATTGGTTGGGATATTCTAACTGGTGAAGAATCCACCTGCCAATTCAGGAGACTTGGACTAGATCCCTGGTTCGGGAAGATCCCCTGGAGAAATAAGTGATAATCCACTTCTGTATTCTTGCCTGGGAAATCCCATGGACAGGGAGCCTGCCAGGCTGCAGTCCATGGGATTGCGAAGAGTCAGACATGACTCAGCAATTCAACAACAACAGCACCACCAGGGAAGTCAGTACGTAGCACTGCAGAAAACTTTCAGGGGGCAAAGAGAATAGATGTGGAGCACTCCTGCAATAAGGCAGCACTCAGGCTCTCCCTCTCTCCCCACCGAATAAGACAGGAAGGAAAAGGCAAGGAGGAGGAGGATAAAGAGAAACTGAAGCTGCATGAGCAGGACAGGCAAAGGGAAGAGAGGTGAGCTGTGGAGAGCAGCAGAGAGCACGGCCAGGAACAGAAAAAAGAAAGCTCCAAATGAGAGTCTGGGCTTGTCTCAGAGACCACACCCTCACCAAACAATCTATTTGGAAGAAGCCTGGGACACCATAGCAATATTATCCATGACTGGAGACTTGGGTGTAGAGAAAGCCTGTCACTATCATTTATGGGTAATTTTTCATGTACTTTAAGGGTTATTCAAAGGCGGATCTCCAAAACATAACAAAAAGCTTCTTCTGCTGCTATCACATTTCTTTAGGGAAGGAAACTTACCAAAGGCGGGGGGGGGGGGGGGGGAGCAAACATACAAGGGAGCTTAGTGTTGAGCACTTAAAATTTGGGTGCTTTTTTAGAATGCTAAATGCACACAAACATCTAGGTAATCTGGCCCAAGTACAACACAGGGCTATCAAAAGCATGATGTTATGTAAAGAAAGATGGCAAATCAAAAGCAAAACAAATACTATCATTGGATAAATCAATACGTATTTGCCCTAAAGAATTTTATTCAGAAATAAAGTACCTGGGTGGAGTGTGCTGCTCTGTCAAATAGAGGTGGGAAGGTCTGTAAGCAGGCTTGCATTCCTCTTCTGCTCTGCAGTGTTCTTGGTTCAAGGCGGTAGAAAACAGAAGTACAAGAAAGGCTGTCTATACCCATACAGTTAAAAAGTATAATGACTGTAGGTCTAGACATGACTGTAGGCCTATTGATGATATACCACAGGCCTAGAAGTGACTTCGTACAACCATCTCATAATACTGATGAAGACACTAAGGCTCAGATCAACTGACTTGCTGAGGACACCAAAGAGCAAGGAAGTGGCAGAGTTGGGAATCCAGGCCAAGTTTTCTGTCTTCTAGTTACAGGCTTTGTAGATTTCACCACCCAGCCTTTAGCTGCAAGACATTTTCATCTGAATCTTATGTAATGGATGCTCCATATTCCTGAGGGGTTATCATTATTTAAAAGGAATTACACACACACACACACACACACACACACACACACACACACACATACACACACACACACACCTCATACTCCTAAGACTGGAGAAGACTATGTTTGCTTTGGGGTTCCCTGTGGCTCAGCAGTAAAGAATCTGCCTGCAATGCAGGAGATGCAGGTTCAGGTTCAGTCCTGGGGTGGGGAAGACCCCCTGGAGGAGGGCATGGAAACCCACTCTGGTATTCTTGACTGGAGATCCCATGGACAGAGGAGCCTGACAGGCTATAGCCCATAGGGTCGTAAAGGTGAGTTAGTCACTCAGTCGTGTCCGACTCTTTGCGACCCCATGAACTGTAGCCTGTCAGGCTCCTCTATCCAGTCAAGAATATTGGAGTGGATTGCCATTCCCTTCTCCAGAGGATCTTCTTGACCCAGGGATTGAACCCAGGTCTCCTGCATTGCAGACAGATTCTTTACCATCTGAGCTACAGGGAAGATCTTTACAGAATCGCAAAGAGTTGGACACAAATAAAGTGACTTAGCACGCACGTAAGTTTGCCTTTGGTTTTTACAGTGTCTCCAAGTATGGACTGTCAAAGAAGGTAGGAATTCCCACTCACCCTCTTTAAACAGGCCAGTGGTTGCCTTACAAAGGAAGCATTAGATAGAAAGAAGTACAAAATACTGCCTAAACCTTGGGTTTACAAACTAAGTGACAAGCATGGCAACACCCGTCCCCAAAGACTCAAATAAGAATGTGGTTTAGAAACATGAGTTGGAAGTCTTCAGTCAGCAAAAGTCACACATGTTCCAACTGCTTCTCTCAGAATACTTTTCACTGGTGTCTTGAACTGCTATGAAGAAGTACAACTATCTTGAGAAAACCATGTCAGAGTGGTCTTTTAGACAACAGACCCAGTTGAGTCCAGGCTCCATCATTCTGGCCGAGGGATGGGCCATGTGAGGGCATCTCCTGGACTGTTCAGACTGGCTCATCTACCAGCTGAGGATCACTGAGTCACTACAATCAATGTCAGAAGCTTCAAAAGGCTCATTTGGACAAGTCCCCAGTCAGATTCCTGACTCACAGAATCCCTGAGGTCTAGTATAATAGTTATTTAAAGACATTAAGTTTGGGGGTAGCTTGTTATGCAGCAATAGATAACCAGAACTGGGTCTTAATTCTCTCAACTGTAAAATTAAGGAAGTGTTACTAGAGTATTATTGTGAGGATTAAATGAGACGGCAAGCAGTAGCCGTAACTGATTCTAAGAAAGCTACCAACACCGTCATCAAAACAGTAACAACAACCATAAAAGCTACTTTCAACATTGAAAACACCACATCTACCCTAGATAGGCATCAAACACCGAAGTTCTCCTTCCAGGCCTGCCTATGTACTTTTGACAAGTCAAAGAACCTCACATCATCCAGCCTTTTTTTCGCCCTGGGAGTCAGGCGGCAAAGGCAAAATGAGGTAGGTGTAAGACACAGGCTTTATGTGGTCTTTCAAAGAGTCAAAGCACAAATCCTACATATATTCTTTATGTCCATACAGAAATATTATAATCTCTTTAAACACGTGGTCTTCTTAGCCCAGCTATTACTTACTTTTTGCTTCTGAAAATAATACATATGACTAGAGAAATATTTTTGTCTTCTAAGAGAATTTCTCAATTGTAAGTAAAATAACAACGCCAGGGCCAAAATAGTGGTGGGAACTTGGGTGAATAAGAGAGATATTAATCCAGCCAAGGAGGCAAATGCCACTCATCTCTGGCCAACTTGTGCTATGAGTCATGAGGACCAGTGTTCCTTGATCTTTTGACTTTTGTGAGATTCCAGTAAGGCTCAGGTCATGAGTAACGGTTGGGATCTCTAGTATAGCATCCAGAGCTCTCTTAGGTGGTCTTCTTGCTTTGTATGGAACCTTAAGCAAATTGGTTACTTTTCACTCTCATTTTCCTTTCCTGTAAAACTGACAGGTAAAAGCAATAGTTTCTAAAGTCCTTTCAAGTCTAAAATTCTACACTTTCTTTCATTGCCCTCCCAGGGGAGGGCAGTGGATTTGGAAAATATGTGTATGGTATGTCTATGTATTTATGTATTATTTTGTTAAAGAAGAAGCAAAAGTTTGTGTTTTATTATGTGTAAAGAAAGATGATGTATTACATCTGGGGACAGCTACTCTGCCTCTTACCCAACCTCAGTAATTCCTAAACATGATCTTGAAGGATGGAGTTTAAAAACTTGTTTCGATAGCAGCTGAGAGTGTAAGACACACTCTATATTATGGTAACTGGTATGCATATGTGTATATACATGTGAATGAAATAAAAGTTTCACAGAGCAATATTTACCCTTGCCAGCTTGAGTGTTCTATGATTTTCTATTTTCTTTCTTTTATCCCTCTACACGTTGCTGCTGCTAAGTTGCTTCAGTCGTGTCCGACTCTGTGCGACCCCATAGACGGCAGCCCACAAAGCTCCACCGTCCCTGGGATTCTCCAGTCAAGAACACTGGAGTGGGCTGCCATTTCCTTCTCCACTCTACACATTGAGACTCATCAAATGCAGTTCAAGTCTCAGTAGTAAACCAGGACCAATCATGCTCGTTTACAGAGGTCATCCTCTCCTCAGAATTTAGAATCTGTCCCCTGGATTTCATTTTTAAAATTGTTCTTCAAATATTTAATGTCTCCCCCAACTATATGGTTAACTCCCCTTATGGCATGTCTTTCAAAAAACTTTAAAGTACAAAATAAGAAGTGCAAACATACAGTTTCTTCTCTCAGTACCCTATTTTCTAGACAAGAGGTAACACTAAATTATTTGTGGAAGGCATACCATTTATAAATAACATAACTTGCATCTTAATTTTCCTCTTCACTAAACCAGGGGTAGCAAAATTTTAGTGTGTGTTTAAAATCAGCTGGAAAATCTGTTAAACATGCATATTCTCAGATTCTACCCCCAGGTTCTGGCTCTGTCCATTCCTGGTAATGTCTAGAAATCTACATTTTTACCATCCCCATCTTTTTTATTTTTAAAAATTTTACTGAAGTATATTTATTTTTAAAGTGTTAATTTCTACAGTACAGCAAAGTGATTCAATTATACTCCTTGTCATTTTGATCTTTGTGTCATCTGGCTATACTGTGGGCTTCTACAACTTACAAAGGTCTAGAACAGGGGGTCAGCAAAATTTTTCTATAAAGAATGAGATTATAAATATTTTAGGCTTTCAGGCCACAGGATGTCCACCGTAACTATTCAACATTGCCTCTGTTGAGTGAAAACATTCAAGAAAGGGAAAGTGTCAGCTGCTCACTGAAGTCCAACTCTTTGTGACCCATGGGCTTCAGCCCGCCAGGCTCCTCTGTCCATGGAATTCTCCAGGCAAGAATACTGGAGTGGGTTGCCATTCTCTTCTTCAGGGGATCTTCCAGATCCAGGGACCAAACCCGGGTCTCCCACATTGCAGGAAGATTCTTTACCGTCTGAGCCACCAGGTAGTCAGAGACCATTCATAGACAATATGTAAATAAGTGGGCGTGGCTTGTTCTAATAAAATGTTATTTACAAAACCTGTGACGGACTCCTGGTCATAGTTGGCTAAAACCTGTTCTAGAATGTGAACTAAAATTTGGTTTTGTTACCTAAGCATGTTACCTAAGCATGATAATCAGACCTAGTCTGATAATCAGTCCTGGTCCTGGGTGCCTTGCCAAGTATGTTAACAGTTTCAACTCCCAGCCAGGCTCTTTGGAAAACTGCTTTCACCCATTAGTGATGTCAATAGGAGTGCTAAATGGCAGGGTGGGAGATATGAAGTTTTACTTTGATCTTCAAGGCTTACTTTAGAAGGTAAGGACATGAAGAAGCACCATTTCTCTTTAGAGAATCTAAAAGTGGAGTAGCTAGTACCCTTAATTAAGTTACAGAATTCAACTATACATGTACTGTGAGAATCTAGGCAGCAACAACAGTTCCAACAGCCATTCCAATCGACATTCCTTTTTGTAAAACCAAGAGCTGGAGAACTTGAATCAGCCTTTGGTCCAAGAGGCCTCAGTTCCCAGGTGCCTTTTATGCACTGAGGTTATGAGTAGAAGCCTAGAGGTAAAGATACACTCATTTATTTTCTATGACGCCAATTTTAAACTCAAGCCAGCTATATCTTCAGGTGGTTAAAGAAAACAAAAAATATATCCACAATGGAAAAACAAAAACCAACTAGCTTTGTGAGATTTACTGAATATACAGCCTTAAAGCAGTCTCCACTGTTAGTGTTTTTCTATAGAATTTTTCAAAGGTACTTTAAGAAAAATGAGATTTCCAACTCAAACTCACTGACATCAGAACCTAATTTCCCACATAATTTGTGGCTCCACTTGCATTATTTATGGACTGTGAGCACCGCACACACTTATGAAGGTTGAGCCCAAATCCCTGTATAGTGTTACTAAAAACTGCCTCAAGAGATATGCCAGTTTATTGGCTTCCATGTTGCTAAAAAGAACCATAGCAGAGATGGGTTAGAGTTCCTTGTTCTCTCTGCTTCCCTCTTACTGGTTAACATTTTGCTCTTAATATTCTGAGAAGACAGACAGCTAGGGAGTAGGAATTGGAGAGAGTGTGGTGATGAAGAGGGAGGTAGAATTGATGGAGAGCCTACTATGTACCAATAATTTGTTATTTCATTAAAACCCTAACAACACGGGATGATAAACATTATGTTTCCCATTTTACAGTCAGGGATCTTAATTCTGTGAAACTGAGAAAGTTGCCTGAGGTTATACAGCCTGGAAGTTGTAGGCATTGTATTGGAATTAAGAAATCTCTGATTTTGAAGGTCCTATTCTACAGTCCATGCTGACTTTCAAGGGAAACTCAAAGCTGCCAAACTACAACAGTGCTCATCTTCAGTAAAAGAGGTGCTTGGTTAAAATGGGTTTTGAAATACATCCATATTGGATGTTCAGATTATCAGACATATCAAGATAAGACTGGATTCAAATACTGTAGTAACAGTCATTCAAATGACAGAGTAGAGAGAATGGTTTTGGTGTCTCCTAGTTTATTCCTTTTTCCCTTCTGGAGTCCTTTTACCTACCAGACATTCTCTGTCCACAAAGTATACTCCCAAAACTTCCATATCTTTGCTTTCCAGGCAGCATCTGACCATTTTCATCTCTGTATCTTCTAATAAAACCTACACATTTGGGAATTCCCTGGCAGTCCAATGGTTAAGACTCAGTGCTTTCACTGTACTGGGTTGGGTTCAACCCCTGGTTGGGAAATGATTAACAAGATCCCTCAAGCATTGTAGCACAGCCAGAAAAACAAAAACAAATCCATACAACACATCTGAAATCTTACCATTCAGGTCTTTAGGTGACAAAAGGAGCATAAAGCTGACTCTTCAGTAAGTTCAATAAATTTGATAAAACTTTAGCTTTAAATAGTTAAAAAAAAAAAAAGAAAGAAAGAAAAGCCAAATTACCAATATCAAGAATGAAAGAGGCAGTATTACCTCAGATTCTGCACAAATTAAAAGGACAATTAAAAAAAATACTATAACAATCTTGTATTGATATATTTAACAGCCTAAATAAAACGGACAAATCATTTGAGAGAAACTATTACAACTTACTCAAGGTGTATTTCAATATTTAATAGATATTATGTTACTTGAAAAACTAATATCTATTGAAGAAATTGAGTGTGTAGTTAAAAACACTCCAATAAGAAAATCGTAGGCCCAGATAGCTTAACCAATGATTCTACCAAGCATTTAAGGAAGAAATGATACCAAGTCTACATAAATTTTTCTAAAAAACTGAAGCAGGATGACTTCTTCCCACCTCATTCTATGGAGTCTGCTACTCTATTACCAAAGTCAGACAAAGACAGTACAAAAAAGAAAACTATAGACCCTTAGATTAAAAAGTTCTTAAAATTTTAGGAAATAGAATCTAACAATGTACAAAAAGGATAATACATTATGACCAAGTATAATTTATCTCAGGAATGAGACTGGTTAATATTCAAAAACAATCAATGTAAGTTTTATATTAACAGACTAAGCAAACAAATAACGTTAAGATTTTCTCAGTGGATGCAGAAAAAGGATTTGATGAAATCCAGTGTCTATTCCTGATGAAACTTGCAGCATGCCTGTGCTCATGCTCAGTTGCTCAGTCATGTCCAACTCTTTGCAACCCCATTGACTGTAGCAAGCTGGGTCCTCTGTCCATGGGGTTTTTCAGGCAATAACACTGGAGTGTTTTGCCATTCCCTCCTCCAGGGTATCTTCCTAACCCAGGGATAGAAACTGCATCTCCAGCATCTCCTGCATTGACAGGCAGATTCTTTATTGCTGGGCCACCTGGAAAGCCCAAGTTTTAGTAGACTAGGAATAAAAAGGAGCTTCCTCAATCTGATAATGGGCATGAAAAAAAGAAAAGAAAAGAAAATTGAAGGCTTGAGGAATCAAGTGCTTTACCTTTGTAATCTGGAAAAAGCAAAGATGTGTTTACTCACATCACTTCTATTCAACGTTATACAGAAAGATGCACTCTATGCAACAAGAAAATAAAAAATATATAAGTAAAAAGTTCTGAAATTGGAAAGGAGAAGTAAAACCATCTGTATTTACAGATGACACAGTTGTCCACTCAGAAAAATCTGATAAAATACACACACACAAAAAAGCTTTAAAATATGAGTTCAGTGAAATTGCAAGACACAAGACCAAAATACAAAAGTTAGTTTTATCTCTCGGTCCTAGCAGTGAACAATCAGTATATTTTTAAAAATATCATAATAGCATCAAAAACTGAAATACTTATGAATACATCAAAATCATATAAGACCTATATACTGAAGACTATGAAACAGAACTGAAAGAAATTAAGGAAAATCTAAATAAGTGGAAAAAATAAATACTACTAATATGGCAAGTCTCTTTAAATTGACCTATAGATTCAGAGTAATCTCATTCAAAATCTCAGAGATTATCTTCCTTTAAAAAAAATGATACCTTATTCTAAAATTCACATGGAAATATGAAGGATTCAGAACAGCCAAAAAAACTGAAATGGAAGGAAAAAGTTGGCGGACTTACATGGCAATAGGATAGACAGAGCAACGGAAAGAATAGCATCAAGAAATAGCCCTATGCATATATGGTCAATTGATCTTCAACCAAGTTCTAAGCAATTCAATAGAGAAATGAAGCATTTCAACAAATAGTATTGGAACAATTGGATATCCCAGTGGAGGTGGGGGGGCGGGGTAGGGAGAATCTGGATCCATACTTTACACTAAATGCAAAAAATAGCTAAAAATGAATCATAACCTAAATGAAAAACCTAAAACTATAAAACATCAGTTAGATAGCATCACTGACTCAATGGACATGAGTTTGAACAAACTCTGGGAGATAGTGAAGGACAGGGAAGCCTGCGTGCCACAATCCATGGGGTCGCAAATAGTCAGACACAACTTAGGGACTGGACAACAACAACAGCAACAAAATACATCTAAAAGAACCCAGGAAAAAAACTTTTATGGCCCTGGGTTAAGTAAAGATTGTTAAGACACAACACACAATACTGAAAATATGATGAATGAACTGAGCTTCATCAAAATTAAGACCCTCTACTATTCAAAGGGCACTATCTAAAGACAAAGCATAGAAGGAGAAAATATCGTACATATCTATATAGAAATAAGATGACTGTCCCATACCAAATGTTGGTGAAGATGTAGAGAAACTGAAACTCACGCATTGCACTTGAAAATGTAAAACATTCAATTGCTTTGGAAAACTTTGGTAATTTCTCTAAAAAACTAACATGTCAATCATGTGATCCAGCCATTTAATATACAAATATTTTATAGTAAAGCTTAATTTGTAATATCCAAAAATTAAAAATGATCCAACTGTCCATCAACTAATATACAAATAAATTGTGACATAGCCATACAATGAACTACTAATCAGCAACAATAAGAAATGAACTACTGAAATATACAACCAGCATGGATCTAAAATAATCATACTGAATGAAAGAAATCACACAAGAAGCTGTATATACAACAGGCTTCCATTTTTATAGAATTACAGGAAATCCAAACTCACTTGTAGTGACAGAATGTATTCAGCAGTGGCTGAGAGTAAGGATGGGAGTTGGGTAGCGAGCAATGACAGGAGGAGATGACAAGGAACACGAGGAAATTTGGGGGGTGCTGTGTATGTTCACTATCTTACTGACGTGATGGTTTCATAGGCATATACATATGTCAAAACTAATCGGCTTGTAAACTTTACTTTTAGCTTATCGCATATCAGTTATCTCAATAAAGTTATTTTAAAAACAATGTAACAAAATAATGAAAGCCTGCATTTTTGTGAGTTTAAGAAAAACAATAATCTTCGGTTATTCTGAATTGTTGGAAAACACATTTTCCACAAAATTCACTACATATAGGGGGAACTCACCCTGAGGCACTACTTCCTAACTAAACCCCACTCCTGGAAGAGGATCTTAATTTTAGTCGGCTATAGATTATCTGTTATTATCACAGGTACATTATATATCATAGGGTTTTACTGTACTTACAAGAAACTTTTAAACAAAAGACAGTGTGTGCATATACTTACATATGATGATGTATGCATATATATACACACACATGATGTATATATATACATATATTGATATGTATGTGTGTATACATATATCTATACATCAAAAGAAAACACTGAATATTAAGAGAAAACCTAGTAAGAACAATCAATATAAAAATCTTACTGTAGTAAAGCTGTTAGATTTAAAGTGAAGAAAAATTATTTGGTATAGCAATGCAAAAATATAAAGTCATTATAAGGTGGAAAAACATTGGTAGACCAACTGCTTCTCTGTAACCACCACATTCACTAACAGACAACACAAACAGGCTGATGAGAGAGCACATTGATCATAATGAACTTATGGCGCTGAGATCCAAGGCTTCAAGAGCATTTTTATAGATTAAATTACTTTAAAAAAAATTCTTGATGTGTGAAACAATGTTTTTTTTTAAGGTTCAAAGACAAACAAATGATGCAGATTAGGGACAATAAAGGCAATTGCTTGGCTAAAGTCAAGAGACCTGAAAATACTCTTCATGTGAATAATGCACCTGACATGATATAAAGGGCAAAACTTTTTAAAAACTAATGAACTTCAAAAAATGAGAAAGTAATAAACTTAAAGGTATATGTCTCACGAGGATTTGACACTTACAAACCAATCACCTTGGGAAGTGGTCCTCTTATTGTTTCTGGAATGGGCTTCCTGATCAAGCTCTGTGTGTGTGTGTTTGTGTGTGTGTGTGTGTATGCGCGTGCGTGCCACGTCTGTGTTAGTCACTCAGTCACATCCGACTCTTTGGAACCCCATGAACTGTAGCCTGACAGGCTCCTCTGTCCATAGGATTTCCCAGACAATACTGCAGTGGGTTGCCATGCCCTCCTCCAGGGGATCTTCCCAACCCAGGGAATGGACTCAGGTCTCCTGCACTGCAGGTAATACCATCTGAGCCAAGAGGGAAGCCCCCTGATTAAGTTAAGCACTATCAAATAAAGAAATAAACAAAATAAAACCAAGTGAACAACTGTCTTATAAACTAACAGTCCCTTGTCTTTCAGGATTCAAAGCTTTGATCCATGGGATTGGGCTCCAAACTCTCCATGAAATAGGATTCCAAACATTATTTCACTATTGGAGTGAAATACTAATATTACTATTGGAGTGAAATACTAATACTATTTGACTAATTCCCCAAATCAAACGTACTCTTCAAAGAACAAAGATCTGCAAATAATACTGACATTAAAATGAAAGCTACATGGACCTAAAGTAGTATAGAAGGGTTGCAAAAGGTCTGAGATTTCCTATCATTGACAAAGAAAGTCAATAGACTATATGGGGAAAAAACATGCATATAAGTGTTATGTATGTACACTGAACAGTCAGTCACGTCACACCAGCAGCGTCACTGTATTTCCAGTGCCCCACACAGTGCTTGGTGTCTAACCTATACTCTACAAATCTTTAGAATGGTGAACACATACACTTTTATAAGAAGGATATTACTTTTGAATAAAATGCAATTACTTTATTTGAAAGAGTATGATCAATCTTCAAACCAACTTTAAAGTAGCTTTCCCAGTTTAAAGTATGTTTCACATCTAATCAGCCATAATCTCTCAAAATATCCTGTTAGTAAGAGTGGTGATGATCTATGTTATAATTCAACCTCAATGAGATAAGAACATGGCAACTATACAATGGAAACTTTGGATCAATTATACAATGAGTTGTCCATGATATGTTAATAAGGATAAAATTCTGGTGTTTAATTAAACAGATTAAAATATAGTTGACCTTTGAGCCAACCCCTTGTGCAGCCAAAAACCTGAGTGTAACTTTGATTGCCCCAGAACTTAACCAGCTTACTGCTTGCCAGAAAACTTACTAATAACATGAACAGTAAATTAATAATTTTGTTGTTACATGTATATCTACATATTTTTATGCATTCATGATATATCTAGGTTTCTCTGATATTTCTATGCTACACAGTTCATCTATGAGCTCTTTCAAATTGTCAAAAACCTCCAAAAACTTCTCCAATATACTTACTGAAAGAAATCTATGAATAGGTGATCTAATGCTCTTAAAGGGTCAATTGTAATAGTAAGAAGTGAGAAGAGTTTTGCAAAGAAGGAAATCCCTTTGACAAGCATATGATCAAACATCACAAATTCAGAGTTAACTCATTTGGAATGTGGGATAATACAGGCTAACAGTAGGCTGAAACTTTATTTTTTCACTATTTATATTAAGATAGGAAAATGTTCTGCAAACATATTTGTTATTTGTTCATCCACCTTCTTGATTTAAAAATGTATCTAAACAAGTGAATAGCAAATACAACCCCAATGAATTATTTACAATTATAAGAACTAATGTTGCCCCTTGGCCAGGTGAACTAGGTGCATCTGACAAAGCAAGGCTGTAAGCCTCATTCTCCTAATATTTTGGTGGCAGTTCTTAGTCTTTGAAGGTAAGATCACATTTTATTCTCACTGTATACATAGGAATCAATGACAGAGCTCCCATAGCCAACCCGTGGCTTTGTGGATCTGACTTTCTCATGGACTCTCCTACTCTTCCTCACACCAAGTCCCTCTGTGCTTAGTCCTAGAGTAGGGCATGGTAATCCAACACTCTGCCTGGAGAACCCCATGGACAGAGAAGCTTGGCGGGCTACATCCAGCCCATGGGGCCACAAAGAGGCAGAGGCGACTGAGCAGCTAAGCACAGCCCGTCCCTCATTAATCCCTAGAGTCACCCTCCTCTTTTCAACCCTGGGCCTTCACCTCAAACGCCCCCCCTTCCTCTCCATCCTCTGGTTTTCCGTGTCCCACTCAGGACAAATTACTCTCACCATTGCTATTTACAAAGAAATCTGTTTTTACCTCTACATTTGTTCTCTTTAGAGTCTAATTTTTACAGGCCCACTGGAAAATAATATATCTTAAAAATAATTTTATTAGTATTATATTTTCCATGGTACCATAACATTTCTGACACATAGTAGGGACTCAATAAATATGTACAGAATCATATAACTGAATTCAACACACACACCACTGTAAGTATGTCACTCTAATGAATTACTTTAGAAGCCTAATAATGATTATGATGATAATAATAAACTACTGCATATACTGAGTATCTACCACTTCCCAGACAATTTGTTAGATGTATTATGCATAGTAACTTAATCCTTATAATATACCCATCTCTTGGATGAGGAAGCCAGGATTCAGAAAAGTACACTAAACACAGGGAACGTTCTGCTATGCTGCTGATCAGATTCAAATCCAGGAATTCTGGTTTAAAAGATCTTATTCCTCTTCCTTGCATATCTTTACTTTCTTTCCCTCACACCTGTATCAGTAACGCTCTTATAACCTATTCTTCAGTTTATGTCTTTCTAATTTAATCTATTTTCAAGATTCTAGGCTGCCTTTAAAGCTTTATTCATATTAAGGATATTCTAAGGATTTTGTCTACTCTGATACTATTTTTTAAATCAATTTCTAATCAAATAACTTCAGTGTTACAGTGAGATATATAGGTTGAAGATGAGGTAGGTGTACTTGAAATAAAATGTCAACATCCCTTGAAGCAGTTTGAAATCCATAAAATTCCAAACAAACAAAACCAGAACCTCAAATGCCCAATGTATACAAGAACATGATATCCCCCAAACAGACTCCTGCAGCCTTTTCTATGTGATGATCCCCACAGTGTCATATACCTATGTAATGCCCTGTTTTTGAATATCTACTTCCTCCCTTTAAATAATAGATCTTTAAAACATGAGAGTCGTAACTGATGGATTGTAATATTTCTACTTTTAAAATCTGAATTTCTTATGCACAAAATAATTCCCAGTAAAAGCACTTGTACCAAGAACATTGAACCTTTCTTCTTCTATAAGCATATCGGTCTGCAATCATATCTAGATCAATAGTGAAGATAACCGCTTAAAAGACAGCCATGCTTTCTTTTGTCAGAAATTCATTACTTTTTATTAGGGTCATTGCTTGAAAACTTCAAAACACCATATGGACCTAATTGTGGTTTATTTTGGCAAAAAGGAAGACACTGTAGAACAATTGAGGCATTACATTCTACAATTCCATTACTTTCATCCCTCTCAGTTTTATTACTGTGTCATTAAAGGCAACTTGAGTGAGCGAAGAATTATAGTGTCATGTGTACGGGCTAGTAGATTAATAACAAAACACACTCAAGTTTAAAGGTATCTAACAGCTGTTTTCATTATTTTGTGTAAATACGCTTGAAGCATATCTATCTGATTAGTGGATAGAGTGCTCTTCTCTGTCACATGCCACGGGCACGGCTATGTGCAAGTAATCAAAGCGCTCAGAAAATGAGTTTACATTGTTCACTGCTGAAATACACAAATGTCAGAAAGTGACTGCGCATCAAAGCTTAGTCAAATCATCTGCTGCAAACAAACAGATTCCAACGCACATTTCAGCTTAAAACATTCCACTGCAGCACAGAGTTGGACTTATTGCTGGCCAAAATGAAATGGTGTGCGGAGAATAATAAGTTTCTTTAGAGTGAAAGAAATGACTTCAAAATCTGATTCATTCATATGGATCCATACAGATCATCATCTACATAATTTCCAACAGAGTCAACACCTAAAGTTATATTATTTTTATCCTAGGGATATTAATTTTTAAATGCTTTTAAATGTGAACTGATAAGGGTCTGTGACACATTCTTATTTTAGGGCTTATATATGCTGTAAAACTCATACATAACTTAAGATTTCGCAGACAATGATTTTTAATTCCACGTTCAGAGAGTTTTCCTTCATTCTCTTTTACCCTGTTATCTTCTATCTAATAATACATTTACTCAAATTCCAGTACCCAGCTGCTTGCTACTTAAACATTTCAAAAATATTTATCCTCAACTATCAGCTCCTATCCTTCTACAACTCTCTTCACTGACCTCTGGTCTTCTTCAACCACAGAAACACTTGGCTTTCATTCCATTACAGGGCTGACAGGTTCACCTACCACGCCGCCTGCACACTCACTTCACCACCATCTCTCTGGTTAGCTGACTGTCTCTGTGGTTTCTTCTCCCCTGTGTCTGCCCAACTCTGATGCTCCAACTCAGGCATTTGTTTACAAATCTATTCAAAACTCTTCTGGCCCTTTTCTCTTCCTGGGGGTGTGCGTGTGTGTTTGTGTGGTGGTGGCAGGGGGGAGGGGGAACAATCCCGATGTCATACTCATAATAATAATATGGGTGCTGAATATTCTCAATATGGTGATGAGTGCAACTTCCTCCTTCTTCCAAAGCCTGGCGTTAAAAATGCCCCATTCCCATTCAAGTCCTCTGTCAAGAAACCCTGATTTTGACGTATCTGGCTTCCTCAGAAATGCTTTTAAACCACTTTATGCCTGCCCCTCCAGTCACAGAAACACTTGTTTCAAATTTATCTGTCTGCCTCTTCCAAGTTTCTCATCTTTTCCTTCAATTTCATCCCTTGGTCTTTGGGGATGTTTACACTGAAGCTCGTATTTCAAGACTCATCTAGTTTTCTCTCAAGCATCTCTAAGGCCTCCGTGCTGTTTGAACGCTTGCCTTGTCATCTGTATACTCTGTCTGTCTGCACCTCAGTTTCCTCCTGCCCTTCTGATGAGAGGCTGGAGCACTTGTGAGAGTGAGCCCCTGGTAGTACTAACACAAGCCAGACCTGGCTGCAGAGGTGTTAAGTAAGCTTTTCCACGCTGAACTGACAATGAGTTTCTGCACTGATCTTTAAGTTCCAAATTTCTTCTGAGGTGTTCTGTAAGTGAGGTTCATAACCAAACTGTTAAGATTTTCAGTTAAGGGTACAAGCTAGGTAGGTGTTCAAAAGGTCAGATAGTAATTATATAGCCCACACCCCATGTTTTCAGGTCACCTTTCCAAGTGGTAAACCTCCTCTGCTGATGTGTTGACACAGCTCAAGGCGAATAAAGTACATCAAGGGACACTGATTCTCTCTAAATTTAATCTAACCATACTTTGGCTCACTGTTCTGAAAGGTTCTTTTAAAATAGAGTCAAAATGCAACATGGACTTTATTGTTGATGAATTTATTCCATAAGGTAAACAGCACTTAAGCTAAACAAGACAGCTAGATGGTAAGCACCAATTATAACCCATTTCTCTTAGGAAAAAAAGATGTAAGCTGAACGCTAACCCAAGCTTAGTGATGGTTCTGCAGTTGCCATACAGATACTATCTATTAGAAATCAACAGTAGAGAAATGTGCTGGTCCTGTAGGGTGTAAAGAAGCATTAATGCACCCTCATGTTTAAGAACCTTAGAGTCAAATGACTGAAAAATACATAAATCATTGAAAATAGACATGTATACACAGGTCAGTGAAAGAGGAGAGTGAAAAAGTTGGGTTAAAACTCAACATTCAAAAAGGCATCTGGTCCCATCACTTCATGGGAAATA
This sequence comes from Muntiacus reevesi, assembly GCF_963930625.1. Taxonomy (NCBI): domain Eukaryota; kingdom Metazoa; phylum Chordata; class Mammalia; order Artiodactyla; family Cervidae; genus Muntiacus; species Muntiacus reevesi. The sequence goes on from NC_089251.1 coordinate 219,305,821, forward strand.
GATGGGGAAACAGTGGCAGACTTTATTCTGGGGGGCTCCAAAATCACTGCAGACAGTGACTGCAGCCATGAAATTAAAAGACGCTTACTCCTTGGAAGAAAAGTTATGACCAACCTAGACAGCATATTAAAAAGCAGAGACATTACTTTACCAACAAAGGTTTATCTAGTCAAAGCTATGGTTTTTCCAGTAGTCATGTATGGATGTGAGAGTTAGACTATAAAGAAAGCTGAGAACTGAAGAACTGATGCTTTTGAACTGTGGCACTAGAGAAGACTCTTGAGAGTCCCTTGGACTGCAAGTAGATCCAACCAGTCCATCCTAAAGGAAATCAGTCCTGAATATTCACTGGAAGAACTGATGTTGAAGCTGAAACGCCAATCCTTTGGCCACCTGATGCAAAGAACTGACTCTTTGGAAAAGACCCTGATGCTGGGAAAGATTGAAGGCGGGAGGAGAAGGGGACGACAGAGGATGAGAAGGTTGGATGAGATCACCGACTCAATGGACATGAGTTTGAGTAAACTTCGGGAGTTGGTGATGGACAGGGAGGCCTGGCATGCTGCAGTCCATGAGGTCACAAAAAGTCAGACACGACTGAGCGATTGAACTGAACTGAACTGATACAGGATATACGTACAGAAAATTATGACTCTATATGTAATTTAAAAGGTTTCTTTATAAGTCTGTCTGGACAAGATACAGAGGTATGGAATAAACTAAAGGCAGTACCTTACCACGATGTACTATTCAAAATAAATGACCTACTTGTCTAATGTCAGTGACATTATTTGGAAAGGACTATTGAAAGAGCATAATCCTAAGTGCTGTTTTTTAGAGGCGAAGGTAGTAAATAGGAAGTAAGAGAAAAGAATTTGACTCTAGACCCATACAGAAAGGCAGTAGGAAAACAATGGGGAAACAGGTGTGTGATGGCTTACAATCAAGAAGGAGTCATGTCCTATTCGTCTGGAGGAACATTAACTCCATGGCTGATTCATGTCAATGTATGACAAAACCCACTGCAATGTTGTGAAGTAATTAGCAAAGAAAAAAAAAAGAGCTAAGGTACCAAGCTAAGAGCAAAAGGCAAGTATTACCAAGGAAATGTAGATTCACTTCTTTTCACTAGTGATAATGCACTGGACACCTGAATAAACTTGGCAGTCTTCATTTCAGGGCTTAAGTATATGTCTCTCCTTCTTTCCACATTATATGCTTCATTAAATCTTCCATATATCCTGTACCTTGATCTACCCCCAACCCTTTTCCACATCAAAACTCAGCAAAATGATCTAGCTTCTTATTTCCAGTTGAAATTTTCTCTCTGGTTGGGTCCCTTTGCTGTGATCACATCCTTTAAGCTACATCTTATGATGATTCTTCAATAAAAATACAGACTCAATTCCCTTCAGGGAAAGTGGTACCAGAAACGTTTCTGCCGCACAGGATCCATCACCTTTCTGGGAGGAATGTTCTGCTGGTCTAAGAGCTTTGGAAACCAGAATGTGGTATGTGAAAGGAAGGCATGACTCTGGCTGCTGTTATTAATCACCGTACCTTTCAGATTTACTTATATCTAAAATAGCCTGCATTGCGCTTCGCAGAGCAAGCACACGGAGAAGCAGGCGGTGCGCTAGTTGAACATATTTTATGCAGCACCTGGCACACCACATGCAAAAAGGCTTGTTGCTGACGATGCTAATACTCACTGAAATTAAAGTCTATCTTCTCATGATCACATAATAACTGGCAATCACCTTGGAATGGGAGCGTATTAAGCCCTATAAAACACAGCTAGTACTTTTGGCCCAAGTTCTGCACTCAGTGAAACGAGAGAGCAGCGGCTCAGGGCTCCTCTCAGAATACACGCGTTGCAAAGCATTTAACCTTTCCATCGTTCTCAAGAAGATTCACAGTTACACTAGCCGGATTATTCAAATGACTCCCAGAGTTTCCCTGATTATGTATGCCACTCAAATAAGGAAGATTAAATAGAGCCCTGTTCACTGGAAGAGTCTAAGCAACACTAGGCGAAGCATAGAAAACTGATTGCTTCTTGATTCTTAGAAGCCACACACATCACAAAATTACTTTGTCTTTTATTAGACTAATAACTGAATTCAAATGGATCACAATAACCATTGGGACCCAAATTTCCTTCCTTCTATAGGGTGTTACTGAAATTCTTCCTTCTCTAAAATGGCCATTTTAGAGATAATATTCAATGCTACCAGTATATTCTCCACTTATACTTGAAAATATGACCCATTATTAATCTTACTGATTTCTGTATGCATGTTGTATCAACTTACATAGGTATGTGATTAAAGAAATAATCAGAAGTGAACTTAGAAACTGACCTCATTCAACATCCCACTTATTTGGGAAGCCCTTGGAAAGACTTGGCTACAATATTCCACCTACTGATTGTTGAATTCATTTTAATTTAGACCCCTTTCTATGAAAGGGTACAGAGAATTTCCAAAAGGGGAGCTCAAGACAATGTTCCAAGGTTTTATAGAGTTGTCAGGTCACATGAAATGTGTCATCTCCTCTCCCACTAAATATCATGAGCTCTCTTTGCCCTTTAGCCATTTATGACACAAGAATCTCTACAATCTGATCAGTGGTATCAAAATTATTTCTTCAAAACATATCACTCAGTATCATTTTTCTAGATTATATATATATGTGTGTGTGTGTGTGTGTGTGTGTGTGTGTGTGTGTGTGTGTGTGTGTGTGTGCATTAGTATATGATATTTGCTTTTCTCTTTCTGACTTACTTCACTCTATATGATAGATTCCAGGTTCATCCACATCACTTCAACTGACTCAATGGGCTGCAGGCATAGAGAAGAGACTTCTGGACACAGAGCGGGCAGGAGATGGGGATAGGGATTAAGAGAGTGGCATGGACATATATATACCACCATGCATAAAATAGATAGCTAGTGGGAAGCTGCTATATAATAATTCAAGGGGCTCCGCTCAATGCTCTGTGATGACCTAGAGGTGGAATGGGGTGGGGGTGAGAAGGAGGCTCAAGAGGGAGGAGTTATATGTATAACATAAGGCTGACTCACAGTGTTGTACAGGAGAAACTAACCAACATTGTAAAGCAACTAAATTCCGATTAAGAAAACATACCACTCACATACACACACATATACATCCTACTTAACTGTTGAATAAATATAATTATTGGAAAGAAGACATCTTTGCCTATGCTTTTCATGTAATAATTCTTTGCTCAGGAACAACACAACAGAAATGAACCCACATTTACACATAACAATCTTTAAAACTCCAAGGTTCAGTGATTTCATAGTGTGAATATGGGCATTTTGCCTTTCCAAAAACAAATTTTTTTCCTCTCCAGGTTATTTCAAGACCTGTCAAGGGTTTCTACAGGTGCTATGTATATAATCTTTTTTTTTTTTGAACATAAGAGTTAACACTTTCACATATCATTTTGTACATTTCTGTGCACTATTTTGATAAATCCAAGTAATACTGAAATTTCATCCTTTATCACTCATTATTCTTTTAATTATTCCTTGTTCCCTGTCATCCAAAATTCTAGGACACTTGCTTTGGGTTTTTATCTGTGGTATTCTACCAGAGTAGAGAAGGAATATTTTTTGGTCATCTACTCTATATGAAATACCCTGATTGACACTTGATCCCTAATGTTGCCTAGAATTTAATCCTCACAAAATCCTAGTTGAGAACTTTCCTGGTGGTCCAGTGGTTAAGACTCCTTGCTTCCACTGCAGGTGGCATAGGTTCGATCCCTGGTTGGGGAACTAAGAGCCCACATGTTTCACTGTTCAGTCCAAAAAACAAAACAAAACAAAACAAAACCCTGGTTGAGTAGCTTGTTTGTAGATGACAAAATAGAAACTTACAGAGCTTAAGTGACTTGCTCAAGAATCTAGTAAATGACAGAAATCAGACTTTTAGATAAAGTTTGTCTGAATCCAGATCTGTGATTTTTCTGTAAAAACCCCGGATCTCCCTTTAAGGCTATTAGGAATTCATGAGTACATATGCGTTCAAGGAAGATGTTTAGCTAATTATGAATCAACTTAGCCACCTTAACTGTAAGGCAATCATGACAGGGTGTGTGAAGGGCCCTGATGATTCCATCTAATGCTTTCTGTATGTTAAATACACAGAATATATATATATATATATATATATATATATATATACACACATACACACACATGTGTATACACTGAGATCTGAAGGTATATCAGTTGTATTTAATCCTTATAACACTATGATTTCTGACATTTTACATCTGAGCACACAGGTTCATCAAGCTCAGTGACTGTTCTAAGGTCAAACAGCTGGTAAAAACTATAGCCACCCTATTCACTAACCGAGCAGCCCTATTTTAAGGGCCAGTGATGTTGTGCATGACATGACATCTGCACTGTCCAACATGCTGGTTTCCAGTAAGCAACACATTCATTATATAGTCTGCACAAATTATGTGCTTAAGAAGACATTCTGAAATGTGGTCAGCTATTTTTCTCGTATTTTCCTTGTCAGTGTCATCTGCACATTTACAAGAAAAGAGCTATATTCATCTTATACTCTCCAGCAACCAGCATATTGCTGATAGCATTTCTTCTGAAAAAGAAAATTAAGCCATGGAATCCTTTCAAAAATAAAATCCACCAGGAATACAAATATATGTAATAGAACAAATGAAAGCATAGTTTATCTGATTAAAGAGGTGAGGGGACCATGAGAGGAGCAGAGCCTTATATTTTTTCCCTACATACATTCCTCTCTCCCACCAATTCTCACTACTGCTCCACCCCACCTATTTTACCAAAACTTCTCTATCATCTGGAAAAATTCTTACTATCCTGATAGTTCTTGAGAACAATGAAAATGGCTACAGGGGAATATTCTGGATGATGATAATGATGATGTGATGATGACAATAAAGATGAGGATGGTAATGATGACAGCAGCTAACAGTTACTGAGTACTTACTGTGAGACTGATGTATACACTCCTTACTAACACATTTCTGATTGGCCCAGCAGCAGCCACAACAGGTTAACATAGACTGGCTTATTAGGTAACAAGTCACAAATTTGTTAGTAGATGGAGACCTTGGGAATATAATACAACATAAATTCTGGCAGCAGAGGGGCCTCTGGAGCTAGAGAGAGCACCACAAAGTGAGCCTGAGTCAAAGCACAACAGGTATCCAGTCATCCAAGCCACATGCACACAACAAAGAATTCCTAAGTGCCTTATCTAGGTGCCTAGGTATTAGGGTCCCACCCAACATAATTTGAATGATAGCAAGAGGCTAAAGAGAACAGCAGGAAAATTCTACTTGTTTAACAATGTTTTGAATTCTGGCCAGTACTGCTTCAGCACAAACAAGTTAGTGAAGGCTACGGCAAACTAAGTCCCCTTTTAGTTATAAGGACAACACCATCAGCAAAGGATATTTATAGCTACCGGAAAAAAAAAACAAAAAACAACACACACACCTGAGAGGCTGATACTCAATCAGTAGCAAGAGTTTAGACATGGAAAATCTGAAGGAAAATAAAAATGTATCTTTTGTCACTATCCAAAAATTATACTACTAATGATCAATTAAGTTTTATTAAAACTACAGGATGAGACTGTCCAGTAGCCAAGGACTTGTTCTCCTCTACTAGTTTTCCTGCAAAGGAAGAGTTATTTTTCCCCACCTAACAGAAGAGAAAAATTAGACAACAAGAAGCATTTATATTTGTATACATATATAATGAAATATTACATTATGAGATGTCACATGGCACTCAAACTTTTTTCACTATATTTTCACTCAAAACAATTCTGCGAGGCAGCAGGACTTACTGTATCATTCCTAATTTAAGTCTTCTTCTGGCACTTGATCTTAAGTCTCTCACATCAGGGCCTTTCCAATGCACCCACATTCTTAGGAAAAGAAGACAATTGCCTGGATTCCCAGGGGAACTATTTCTTACATTAAGAAAATTCCCTAAGTTTCCTACTTGTCTTTTGGCTCTAAAAGTATAGGGAAAGTGCTAAAAAGCAAAAGAAAATCAGCCAAGGCCAGTTCCTCCACCCTACTCTGCTGATGTGCCAAATTGATTCTGGGCATGAATGTGAGGCCTCTCTGACCTACTCATCTCAGTGTTGGTACTAAGAGCCTGTCAGATCCGGAACAACAGACAGACCAGATGACTAGCATCAAGGCAGTGAAAGAGGGTCTGGAAGGAAGTTTCAACTTCCACATCGAGGGCATGTCCATGAGAGGCCCTGGCTACAACTATCTGACTGACTTTGTCCCTCTCATTTCACCAAGCTTGTATCTCTTGGGCCTGTCCATCCAACAGGACTTTTCTATGAATCTCAGGTCTCAACTCATTTCCACATAGGACTGCAGTGGTAATCAGTCCCTCAAACACAGGCCAGGTGTCGGTGGCATTAATGTCCACATCTGGTTCTTCTGATCTCACTTTTTCAGGACTGATTTTGCTTCTTATGTGGATTTGGTTGGACACATTTCTTCTGAGCACTGACACATGGACGCTCATACAGTGTCCCAGAGCAGATATGAGCTCCCTGTATCCCTGGAACTTGATGATTCAGACCACTGAACATTCTCTGGGCAGGCCAGCATTTACTATCCTCAACTTTCATAGACAAATACACACACACACACACACACACACACACGGAGTCTTCTTTCTATCTTTCCACTGAGATTTCCCAGCATGTCACATAGCTGGACCTCTATTATCATAATCCAGGACAGAAGGATTACTCCCATCTAGTTCCCATGAACTCTACTCACAATTCACAAGAAATAATTCAGATGCTTAGAATGTTTTGAAACAATGAAATATTTTCGGAGTGGTAAGTATCAATAAGCAAACAGTCATGAAGCATATTTTCCAAGTCATCCAAATGTTCATCAGTAAAGAAGAAAATATTTTACTTTGGTTGTAAAAACACTTTTAGTCTTAAACAGATCTACATATCAAAAGCTTGCATGCATGCCATTTCAGTCATGTCTGACTCTTTGTGACCCTATGGGCTGTAGCCCACGAGGCTCCTCTGTCCGTGGGATTCTCCAGACAAGGGCATTGGAGAAGGTTGCCAATTCCTTCTCCAGGGGATCTTCCTGACCCAGGGATTGAACCCACGCCCTTTGTGTCTCTTACATTGGCAGGTGGGTTCTTTACCACTAGCGCCATCTGGGAAGCCCATCAAAAGCTTGAGTGTGTGTACCTCAGTCGCCCAGTAGTGTTCGACACTTTGCGATCTCGTGGACTATAGCCCGCCAAGCTCCTCTGTTCATGGAATTCTCTATGCAAGAATACTGAAGTGGATAGCCATTCCTTTCTCCAGGGGATATTCCTGACCCAGGGATAAATATGGGTCCCCCGCACTGTAGGCAAATTACTATTTGTCAATTAATGGACTTCCCTGGGGGCTCAGTGGTAAAGAATCCACCTGCAATCCAAGAGACATGGGTTTGATCCCTTGGTCAGGAAGATCCACTAGACAAGGAAATGGCAACCCATTCTAGTATTCTTGCTTGGGAAATTCCATGGACAGAAGAGCCTGGTGGGCTACAGGCCATGGGGTTGCAAAAGAGTCAGTCAGTCACAACTTAGCAACTAAAAAACAACAATTTGTCAGTTATGTTTAAATAGAAAATAACCAAATTGGTACTTTATCCTCAGAAAGTATTAACATTACATTGGTATAGTCTTAAACCAAATTGAAATCCATAGGACTCCTGGACAAGGCTTTCCAGTTCAGAATAAAAAGCAATTTAACAGATGATTCCAATATCTAGAACCTCTGCTATATTTTGAGACACAGTTACCAAAATCTCCAACTAAAGAATCTATTTGTTGGAAATGATACTGACATATTTTTCCATATTCTTACTGGTAGGTACAATTGAAAATACTAGACAGTACAGGTACAACAAACAGGAAGATTCTGAAAGTTAGAGAGAAGGCAGACTGGTCAGAGAACTTAGAACCTAAGGAATAATACCAAGGTGAGTTCCTTGGTTTAGTTTTGTTTTGTTTTTGAATGATATAGCCCAGACTGGATACTGGGGAAGCCAGAGGTCTGGAAACATCAATGGGCCTCAAGAGCCTCACAAAAAGCCTGTTCTCTGTATCCAAATGACCAGAAAACGGGCAACCTAGTAAGACAGAAAACCATTTTTTTTTCCTATTGGAGTATAATTGCTTTACAATGTTTTGTTAGATTCTGCTGTACAACAAAGTGAAAACTTCTAGGCAATAACCATTCTACTCCAGACAAATACCACGGTAAAAACCACAGCTTCACACCTGCCAGCAAAGACCAAGTGGAAAACCTAGATTTTTCACCTTGGCTAGTTATAACCACCTGCTCCCCACACTCCACCTCTAGTGATGTCAGAGAAGGCATAGATAGGGAACTGGGACATCAGTCTTAACCTGCTGGGATGGTGTCATAAGCAACATATGGAGAACCATGACTCTCACCATAGTGCCATGAAAATAAGTCCTTTGACCCTGGTCGATGAAGGCTGAGTAGAGAACCTGAACTTCCACCCCCACCTCACAGTCATGAGGCGGCATCGCCATTACCCACCAGAGTAATGTCAGAGGAGCCTGCAAAAACACAGGATTTAAATAAGATTCAGAACCTAATAATATAAGACCCCACGTGTCCAGGTTTCAACTGAAAACTACTCATCATACCAAGAACCAGGATATCTCAAACCAAATAAGTAAAGATAATTAATAGATGCCAGCTGAGATGAGAGAGATTTAAAACAGCCAGCAAAAAAATGATGATCCAACTGCATTTAAAACAAGTGAAACAAAGTTTTGGGAGAAGAAGAAGAAAGGAAGGAAGAGCAAAAAAAAGAAAAAAGAAGAGATAAATAGAAATCATAGAACTGGAAACAATACACCCAATGAATGAGCTCAACTGCAGAATGTAGGGGAGACAGAGGAAAGAATCAATGAACTTGAAGAGGAAACAATATAAATCAGCCAATCTGAACAAAAGAGAGAAAAATAGAGTGGGGCAAAAATTAACAGAGCTTTAGGAATCCGTGGGACTATGACAAAAGTTCTAACATTTGTGAGAAGAAGAAAAGAAGGCAAGGTTGATAAAAATATTCAAAGAAATAATCGCTGAAAATTTCCCAGATTTGACACACACACAAAAAACATAAACCTACAGGTTCAAGCTGAGAAAACCCTTAAAAATCCACACCAAGACACATCATGGGACTTCCCAGGTGGTGCTAGTGGTAAAGAACCCACCTGCCAATGCAGGAGACATAAGAGATGTGGGTTCAATCCCTGCGTTGGTAAGATACCCTATAGGAGGAAATGGCAATCCACTCCAGCATTCCTGCCTGGAAAATTCCATGGACACAGGAGCCCGGCAGGCTACAGTCCATGGGGTTGCAAAGAATCAGACATGACTGAAGCAGCTGAGCACAAGACACATCGTAGTCAGAATTCTGAAAGTTAAAGACAAAGAAAACAAATTTCTAATCAGTCAGAGAGAAATGATGCATTAATTACAGGAGGAGAGCTATTTTAGTAACAGAAGACTTCTCAACAAATGTTTGCCTTTTTCATGACGCTAATAATTTCTAAAACACTTCTGCCTGTACTTTACTTAAAATTTTATCTACCTTATTTTCTCCTGTACAAAAATCTACATAGAAAGAATACCACACATTCCTAACAATCTCACCAGTGTTTTAAACTGGGACTTATCCACCTGGAGCAGCAATTTCAAAAACGTGTGCTTCTAAAGTGTTAATGTTCTTCTCTCCTTGGGAGTGGTTTCCTTTCTGGCTTCTCACATCCCAGACTTGGAAGGCAAGAGCCACAATACAGAGAAAGGTAAGAAGTCCAAGCGGAGCCCCTTTGTAATAAATGAATTTCCATCATCTGTCATTAGAACTTCCTGCTAACAGGGTCATTCCCTATTAAATTACCACTTGTCAATGTTTAAAATACTGATTGGTAAATGTGCCCAAACTGATAAGACAACAGCTTTTATTTTCTAATAATCCTAGTTACCACAGTCAGCTGATCAAGGCACAGATACCATATGACTTTTCAAAGTACTTTACCAAAAGACAATTTAGTCGAAGACAATGCTAACAGGTAAAAATGCCTGGTCCCCTGTATGTTACATTCTGGCTCTGCTTGCCAAAATAAACTGACTGGCGATTTAGTGATATGAGGAGCTCCAAGTTTCACATTTCATCAAATGCTAGTAATCTGTTTTATCAATATAAACTGCATTTTAATGAAAAAATTCTTTTCTTCAGTACACTTCACTTTCAATACCCCTGAGTATAATAATTCGTTCATGCTGTAGAACAAGAATGTTTTACAAGACCTTAACTCTCAAGAGAAATTTCTCCATAAATGCAAAATGCAAGTTTTATGGGAATGTGTTGTATGCACATGAATAGCGCCCAACACTACAAAACACAAAAACAAACAACCCAAAAAAATGGTCTCCCTTAAGAGTCCAGCTTAAGTATCCTTCTAAGATACTGCACAGCCAAAGTGTTACTAGAACAAAGCTTAGCTGAGCAAATAGGTGATAGGTAAGTGAAATGGGACTCATTTCCCTAAGGTCTCTGAATGAAAACACATCTGAACATACTGCAGACATGTTGTCAAGGCAGGACCAGTCATCAGGACTCAAAGCAGTTTGAACAATCTGAAAATTCTATCATGCTTGCTTCCTTCTTAGTGAGTCAAAGTGAAAAGGTTTAGGCTAAATTCAAGCAAGGCTTAAGACTGTAGAAGTGAAAGTCACTCAGTCGTGTCCAACTCTTTGTGACCTCATGGAATGGTCCATGGAGTTCTCCAGGCAAGAGTACTGAAGTGGTAGCTGTTCCCTTCTTCAGGGATCTTGCCAACCCAGGGATCGAACCTAGATCTACTGCATTGCAGGTGGATTCTTTACCAACTGAACCACAAGGGAAGCCCAAGAATACTGGATTGGGTAGCCTATCCCTTCTGCAGCAGATCTTCCTGACCCAGAAATTGAACCGCTGTCTCCTGCATTGCAGCTGGATTCTTTACCAACTGAGCTATCAGGGAAGCCCAAGATTGTACAAAGTTGCAAACAAATTTATATGGCAGTTGGCCAATTTCTAATGTCTATAAAACCAATCAGGATTTGTCTTTCCCACCAGGGTTTCCTCCCCAAAAGTTACCTTGCGCATCATTTCTCCTTTTTTCACACTTCCTACTAAATACAGGCCAAGGCCAGTTTGTCCACTGGAAGAGTGAGGTGCTACACCAGCCCACCACCCTCTGGTTTCCCACAGCTCACTACTCTGGTCACCTACCACTCCTCAGCTTGTTCTTACCACTTTTTTGTTCCACTCTGTTCAAAGTGCTCAATGACAATGCCACTGGGAAGAAATGATGAAAACAACAGAAACACAGGATCGATTATTTCTCACCTGCGCCATTCCTTTCCATGGCATTTTTATGTCTTATTTGTCTTCTCTGTCATAGAAGCATCATAACTGAGAGGTCATGATGTCTTTCACTGGGATCTGTGTGGTGCTAGACTGCACGGTCAGAGTTGAGCAAAAGTTTAACAATGAATACAAGTTAATGGTATTTAGAGAGGCCTTTCACTGGAGATGGCAGGGAAATACAAAGGGTTAACCTGCAAATTCATTATTTACAGGACCTACCACTAAGCACTGAGGAGTAGAAATCTCCCAAGAGACACTGCACAGAACAGTGTGCAATTAGGTGTATGAGTAGCAGGTCAATCAAATGAGTCAGATCTATCCATGTAAGACACAGCTTCCTTTACATAAATGCACATCACATAATGTCCCATGGTGCTACCAGTTTCTGCCAGGTGTTTTTTTTTTGTCTTCCAGTAAATGTTTTAAAAATAGTAAATTCTGTATTTACATATGTATATATTAGTCAACCTTAACCTAGCAAGCGAAGCAAACTAAGCCAGAGTAAAATTTCAACATGAATTTTACAGCTGTGTACGTGCGTATATATGTGTATGTGTGTTACACATGCATGTCTACAACTAGTGACAATCTAGAAAATATGAACAAACCAAAAAGAAAACCGATTTTTAATCACCCTAATCCCACCATTCAGATGAAGCCATAGGTAATGTTTCCGTGTATATCCTTCTAAACATGTTCCTCCATTTGTATATAGATCTATAATCTGTGCCCATGATAAAAAGTGGAGCATGTACACAGTGTAATAGACACCATGGTGTCTGTAGACAAAGGACTTGCATACATAATGCCTTCAGAAAACCACTGGATTTTCATGTCTTGTCTCTAAGAAAGGGGTTCTAGGGAGCTAAAACTGAATTATTTTTATTGTTCCACCCACCTCTGCAAAAACAAACAAACAGAAAAGAGGGTATAGAGAAATATAAACAAATGGATATTCTCTCAGGTAACCCAGCTTTGATTTTTTAGTATCATCATAATATCACTCTCCTGGTTCACCACTTCAGGATTTACAAAGCCCTTTCATTCATTTATATTGCAATCCTATAAGGCTAGTAAGGAAAAAATTTTTGTTTGCATTTTGCAGGTGGGAAAATTCAGCCCACAGTCTTATAAATGAGGGCAGAGGGTCAGAACAAAAGCCTGGATCTTATAGGAAATGCGGTATGTGTATGTGTGTCTTAGTTGCCCAGTTGTGTCTGACTCTTTAGGATCCCTTATGTAGCCCACCAGACTCCTCTGTCCATGGGATTTCCCAGTCAAGAGTACTGGAGTGGGTTGCCTTTCCTTCTCCAGGGGACCTTTCTGACCCAGGGATTAAACCCAGATCCCCCACATTGCAGATTCTTTACCGTCTGAGCCACCAGGGAAATGCGGGGCTGCTTTCAAAGTTCATTCTTGAATGTACATGCTCTTGAAGGTGTTTTTTGGAGTTCATCCAAGGACTAGCAATACACCCTAGAAGAGTTGAAGTTTCCTGTGAAGCAGTAAGTGGGTATAAAAAAAGTGAAGCCTGGTACACACAGGCCTTTCTGGGCTAAAATGAGTTCTCACAGATGCCCCTTCCACTCCACCTGATGCTCAGAAATAAAGGCCCATGACTTCCCTACATCCCTTCAGTTAGCAGTGTTCACCCATCCTGACTCCCAGCACTAGAAATTTGTTCTTCACCCACACTGTCCCAATGCTGGCAGTAAGCGGCATTTTCCACTGTTATTAAATCAGCCAGCCCCTGACCCACACAGCCCACATCCTCTTCTCTCTTCAACTTTACCCTACCAGAAGTACCAAGTGAAACCATCAGTCTTCGTTTCCTTTTTCCACTGCCTGAATCTCTCAATTCAAACCATTCTATTTTTCTTCAACTTGATCCCCATTTTCTTCTTTCTTAATTTCCATACTCATCCCATACATCTGTCCTAGAAAAGATAGTGATGAACATGAAAACATGCAGTCTCTGAAAGTAATTAGCACACAATACATAATTTTTAAGCACCATAACACATCTAAAAGTCATAAAATAATCAATTAAACCATTTGAGATTATCAAAAATCATGAAGTTCAAGTGATAAATTTTATAGTTCTGTTTGGCTAGTGTCTTGTTCCCATTATGATAAACAACTGACTGAGGTTTTTAAATAGGTTAGATTCTATTTGCCATGCTGATAAGATTGTGTTTTCCATGTAAAAGTTAGTGAGTTTTAAAATATCAGTTTTCAAAAAAATAAAATAAAATAAAATATCAGTTTTCAATGCATGTACATCAAATGCTAGTATATACATAATTTAAAGTATTTCAAAGTATCCAAGATTGATCTGAGACATACAGTGCACTAATATTTTAAAAACAACGTTTGTCTCCTAACAATCTGGTATGTTATATGATTTGAAATGTGTTACTATCCTTCAACATTCATATCAGCTGCAAGTGTTTCCAACTATTATTTTATTTTCTCATTTGTCTTCAAGTCTGTAACATGCTGCAAAAATGCCATGGCATCTGAAAACTGTTACAGTAAGCAACCACTATATCAATCAGTTCTCTTATGAATTCCATTTTACAATTCAGCTACAAACTGTTGAATGCAAAGATTTATCTATGTTCAAGAAAACTTAATATCTCTCTGTTTATTACCAAGATAAAGCACTGGAAATATTTTAAAAACACAAGACATGTCTTAATGGCCGCTATGGCTACATATGGACAGTCACAGAAATACAAATATCAATTTTTCAAGTTTGGCAAAACAACAATGTGTAATGATGCATCTGCACAAGCCATAAAACTGTGAGTTGAAAACTCCTAGAAAGCAAGTTACTACCTGGGACTCAGAACCTACCTGGGACCCAGACACATAATGGGCACAGATAAATGTTTCAGAGCTTAATTCTTGAAATTACACACTAGAAAAGAATCTGAATGTTTAAATAAAGGCCAATAAAATCTGGGCAAAAGAAGTGGACAAACCATATTAACCATGTCTTCAGGAAGTGTGTTTTATAGGATTCAATCCAAGAGTTCACTATTTACATAACTGGACAAAGAATTATGATGCGAGGGTATTGAAAAGGCAGGAAGAAATTCAGAATGTGTGAATTTTGATTCTAACTTTGAACTAATCACATGCAGCTTTGTGCCAAACCCTGGGAGAGGAGCCTCCTAAGCCCTACCTTTGAGGTATTACTGCCTTTCCAAAAAAGCAATCTCTACCACGGCTCAGGGCATTCCTGCAGATGAAGATGCCCTCTTGCTCCTTATGAGACGAGCAAAGGAACCCTTGCCCACTCTCCAAGACACAACTCCAATATCACCTTCTCTGCAACCCCCGCCCTGTCTCTGGTTCTGACTGGCCCTCACACAGACTGGACCCATCACAGGGGATAACAATGGGGAAAGCAATACAGATGAGTGGAAAAACAGGAACCTTCTCAAACCCTGTGGCCTGGGGTGGAGGTGGGCTTCACCAATGACCACCTATGGGACCTCTGACAAGCTACAGATCTATGCTTCAGTTTCCCTATCTGTCAACTGGGGTCTTCCCCAGTGGCTCAGAGGTAAAAGAATCTGCCTACAATGCAGGAGACTTGCAGGAGATGCAGGTTCGATCCCTTGATCGGGAAGAGCCCTTGGAGGAGGGCACGGCAACCCACTCCAGTATTCCTGTCTGGAAAATTCCACGGGCTGAGGAGCTCAGCATGGCTACGGTCCATGGGGTCACCAAAGAGTCGGTCACGGCTGAGTGACACAACATCAACAGCCATCTGTCAACTGAAACAAGAAGAGTACTTGCTTGTAAGGAGCAAAAGAAATCATGAATGTAAAACTGAAGACTAAACCTACGTGTGCTTGCTATTAATTCTCTCTTGCTTTTTCTCCTTTACTAAACTCTGGGTCTCTAGCATTTATATCTGTATCCTCCTACCAAAAAAAAAAAAAAGTTAATAATCCCTTCCCTAGAGACTACAAAGTGTTGTTTAAAATATAAAATTAATTCACAAATTAGAATAGCATCAAATAGCTTTAAATAGTACACCAATGAGAAATGATGAAGTGACTGCTATTATACATCATTAGGAATATTAGGTAGCAGATAGGTAAGCGTTAAAAAGTCATATGATAAATCTCCAAAGTTTTTTGTGAAAAGAATACAAAAAAAAAAAAAAACCCCTAAGACTCATGGTATATAATAAAGATCTGTTGGGAATGTGATTTGAATCTCCTCTAATACCAGATGACCAAAAGCTGTGAAAAGCTGCTTAAGAAAAGCTCAGTTTTGTTACATTTCCACCTTCTTTTGAATGTCACCTTTCGACCTTCTGGTACACCTCAATGCCTAGCTTTCTACACTTAGCATCAACATGCTACCCTCCAGGCAGGTACGTAAAGCCTCAGGCCTCAGCGCCTCACTCAAGTCCAACTGTCTCAATTTCTCTATCACTTCTCACCTAAAATTCCTCTACTTTCTAGGGTTCTAGGAAATAACACATGACTTTGGGGACATCTAAGCTGCAGTTTTAGATCTCAGCGTTAACTGCTTATCTATAAAATGGAAGGAAGGTTAGCTAGGAAATCTCTAATCTCTTCCCTACTTAAAAAAATATTCAATAAGCACATCTCAATAAGGTATCTAGAAGAAAATCATTTTGACCAAATTCACACTAAATTATAAAGAAAACCTATGCTCTGGACATCTGCTTTTAAGTAGAATCTTTATGGACACATAAGGCTCTGATGAAAGCTATAGAGCTTCTTAAAAAACATGCATGTGTACACATTCCCACAAGACTGTATTTATAATTTCAGCAACCTCCAACTCCAAAAACAGGGATTCCAGTAAGAACTACTTCTCTCTTTAGTGCCAGAACTCCAGGAGGTATTGGGGTAATGTTCCAAGGAAAGTTGGGATCCTCCCAAGCTACCTCTTAAATATCCTACCATCCCAACAGCTGCCTGAACCACAAAAGCACACAACTGGCTCTGCTTTTTATTGATTAATGTAGAGTTTCATCAGGATTATAGTCAAGATCTTTGTTATGGCTAACCAATTTGCTTTTTCCACATTTTCCTATCCTACTTCACCCTCTTTCAAAGGGTTTGTAACTGGGGTCAACATCGTAGTATTAATGATAGTCCCTAAACTTAAATATAATCCTCAAAGGCCATATTTTCTTCTTTTCTCCTAATCATTTGGAGGGAACAGCTAGCTAAGACTCAGCGTTAGCTGTCTCTTCCCTCTGGTCAAAGATACCAGTATTGCAATGGAACAAAAAGTATGGAGAAGGAGGGCACTGTGAAAGGAACACTATCAAATAACTGCAAAAGAATTCCTCCTAGAATACAGACTCTGCTTTATAAGACCTAAGACCATTTTAACAAAAGACATTTATTGTGAAATGTCTATGAAACCCTGTAAGGAAATATTTGCAGAGCTGTGCCAGCATTATAATTTTAGTGATAAATGGTCTAAACCCTAAAGTTCCTCTTTCCATCTACCTTGGGTGTTTTAAAGTACCTGTGGCAAAGTAGCCTGACATTTATTTCCAGGGTTGTCTGAGTCCCTTTTGATACTCTTTCCCCTCATCTTCTTCTTTAAAAACAATGATGAAGAAAAGAAAAAGTTATTTAGTATTCCCCATTAAATTTATAGAGAGCACACCAGGTAAAAATTGCCACAACATTTGAGGGAAACTGCTTGCTAAAATTATGTTTATACAATGTTGTGAATGAAATAAATGGATTTGTAAAGAGACAGATACTTTTTTAAAAATTACAATAAAAATGAAAATAGTGGAGGAACCAAAGAGTCAAGGATAAAAATTAATGGTGCTATTGTTTAAAATAAGAGAATAGGAATAGATTCCATGTTAAACAGGTTTCTTTAAGCTCCTAATTCCATTTAGCTTGTAAAGACAAGGGGAAAGAGAAGATAAAGCTACACATTTAAAACTGACAAAGGGCAGTACTTCTATGCAATTTATAATTAATCTGTGGGACCATGTGTCAGTAGAATTTATTGAGAAAAATAGTTTAGTGCTATTTTATAAGGGTAAGACATTAGAAGAAAAAGTATTGCAATTGAAGTTACACTAGCTGAGAAAATATTATAAAAGCTATTAATCATGAAGATTCAGGTCATAAGTTGGCTAGCAGCTGGAGTCAAGAAAAAAGAAAACTGCACAAGTGGCCAGGTGAATTGTGGATGTTTTATATCTTTCTCTAGGTGTTTTGCTTAAAGCCCTGCTAAAGAAAAGAATACTAGATGAAATTTTATTTCAGCCTATATTTTATTTATTATGATCTATCTGGTCATCCCTAAAATTTCAATAATCATTCTACTACCACCCTCCAAAAACCTCTCCCCAGTATTGGAAGGAACACTTTCTTTCATTTTCCTCCATGCAATTACCAATAATGTGTACAAAATGTGAATGCTTTACAAAGTAGTCATGCATTTTGCCAATGGTTCGAAACTTAGAAAGCTTTAAATTGTATTGATATCTATAGTTTAGATTGGGGTGAGATGCTGCCTGGGCATAAGAATTTCTTAAAGTTTCACAGGATTCTATTAATATTATGCAGTGAGAGTTGAAAACCACTGCATTAAATAGTGACTGTAAAAGGCAACAGGACTGCCTCAAAATATGGGAAAATGATGGTGTGCAGGGATAGACTTGTGTGTGCATGTGTGCATGCACGTGTGCATACACACACACCACACACACACCCCTCTTACTAATTATAATTTAGAGCTAATATTCTCTAAAAGGAAGACAATGACCTGTATAATGAAAGATTTATCTCTCCTTTTATACAACATATAAATCATTATTTCTCACTTTTAAAAAAATCTTAAAATTAAATATCTATAAAGATTTTAAAGCCACATAAGTAGATTTTGACAGATTATCATTACAGCCTAATTATATAGCTATGGAAAAAGATCTGTTTTCTGGAAAACAGGACCAGCTACTATCCATATGTCCTCCTCAACTTTCCCAAATACACTACCATGTTGTTCTTGGAATGCTAATATATTAGTGTTCTATCATAAAGGTATGGTAATAGGTAACAACTGCAGAATCTTTAACAGTGTTAAAATAGCATTACTATGATTAAAGGACTGTCATTTCTTTCATTCTAAGGCATATTTAGGAATTTTATAACCTGAACTTTTTAATTTGTTTCAGGCATAAACTGGACTTAAAAGGCCTCAGAAGTAAAATTGGCTTTTTATTTCTATTATAAAGTATTACATTTACTTTTAAATGTAGATAACTAAAAAATAATTTTTTTCCATGTGGTCTGTCATCAAATAAAATTATTAACTATTATCCTATTAAGAATTTTAAAGGACTACTTAAACCAAATCTGTTTTTATTAAGTTAGATAACTGACCAAAGAAGTTTTAAACTTCCTTCCTGTAAGATTCCAAGAATAAATCGAAACCAATGTCTGGAGATCAAAATATGATCTATAATCATTTTTTACACAGTACAAGAGACTGAAATATGCTTTATAATTTTAAATCCTCAATTTTTATTATTAAATAGACATTTGAAAAAGCAAGTTTAAGTTTCCAAGCTATCTAAATCAGAATTGAAAAAGGTCTTTTACAGCTATTCATACCAATATAGATATTAGGGGAATAAAATAAAGACTATGACAAAGATAGGTGAGAGTATGGGTAATTTGTGTGTTCTTCTATACTCCAGAATAGTTACTAGTACAGTTGTTAGAACTTATAGACTTTTTTTGTGTGATACTTCCTTTTGGCATTATGGAAGTATTCATGCAGAAGAATCACATATCAGCTGGTCCAGACAAAATTCCATATTTCTATGAATTTGGTGACTTTGACCTGTAACTTACATTAAACATTAGGTCCTGTATCTCTGTCATGAAAGTGAAAGTGAAGTCACTCAGTCGTGTCTGACTCTTTGCGACCCTATGGACTATAGCCCACCAGGTTCCGCTGACCATGGGATTTTTCCAGACAAGAACACTGGAGTGGCTTGCCATTTCCTACTCCAGGGGATCTTCTGGACCCAGGGTTCAAACGTACATCTCTTTCGTCTCCGGCATTAACATGCAGATTCTTCATCACTGCGCCACCTGGGAAGCCCCTCTATCGACATTACAAAGTCAAAGCTGGATGTGCCAAACTGAGGGCAGAGCCGAGTGAGGAGGAACCAGAGCCAAGCAGAAGCACTGCACTGGGAGCTATCCTTGGTGCTGCCCTCAGACTGGGGCCCGAGGCCTGCCTGGCCCTCTTACCCTTTGTTTCCAACACTGCTCAAACTAACCGAGTTCGGATTTCCAATTCTTATCTTGATTTAATAACACGTTTCAAACTAGCTAGTGTTCCTGACTTTAATTCCTGTTTGCTTCCCCAAGGTGTTGATTTTCCCAAATGAAAACCCAACCTGACACCAAACTACTTCTTCTGCTGAACAATTTTTGCTTTGAAAAAGAATTTTGACTTAAATCTACCTCTTTATTTCTAACCCGCCAATTATGGTTACTAAAGAATGGTCAATGCCCCCTTTCCTTAGAATCTTTTCAGGAAATCTTAAATATTCCTGCCCGTAGCAGTAATTAAAAATAATCAGAAGGTCTGAAAAGAACTAATAGCATTGCTAACTCATCTCTGGAAAGTAGTAGCCAAGTACTAATGCCAGGGTGACAAAAATATGGCTTACAAGTGCAGGCATTACTTCTCTTGTGCCCATGGCAGACATCACTAATCTATCATGGAGTTATTTTATAATCCTTAATATGGCCTTAGAGTCCTTGACAATTTCCAAACAGCTATTTAGAGTCAAAGAAGGCATGCAAATAGAAACCTATCTATCATCTCTGAGTTAGTATGAACATGTGGGTTTTGAAGAAGTGTGTTTTGTTTTTTTTTCCCTTTTTCTTTTAAAGTCTCAGTTGGAACACTGCTTAAGTATAACTTGACGGTCTGAAGAGGGTAGAAGCACCCTTACAATTCACTTACAAGCAAGTGCACGGTTATTAAAGAATCAGAGCTTTCTCTTCTAAGACGGGAGGTGTTAGCCTTCTGTCCTGGATAAATTCCAACTTAGGTAATTACATTCTGCTTACCTCAGCCCCTAGCAATTTTTTCAAGTGAATCCCGTACTATTCCTCACATCCGACCCTAACTCACTGTGCAGTATTGTGATGAGCTGTTAAGCAGCTGCCATGCTTCACTCTGCAATGGGGACTGTGCTTCACTGGGTAATTTGTAACCATTTGCAGTGTGCTTTGGAATCTTTCAGGATGGAAGCGTTACCCTAAAATGCAAGATATCATCATCATTCTAAAGGCACACAGTACAACTGCTTATTTCAGTTAAACTCAGCATAACATATTTAGAAAATACCTTATTTCATGGAAAACCATAAAAGTAGGTTAAAATACCCATGAAACATGCTACAAAGATTATATGAAAAGGTATTTAAAGAAAGTAAACTATTTATCAACTATATGAATATTCTGCCAAAGAAAGGCGTAGTAGGAAGAACAAATGCTTAAGACATTTTTATTTGAAAATACATCTGCCTTCATCAGATGGTAAAAATTCCCAATGTCACCCAAGAAAAACAGTGAAGAGAAAAATCGAACGTTAAGTCAATGGGAAATGGAGGGACGCCAACACTTATGGAGAAAGAGATCAAAGATAAATACAGTTTTTAACATTTTCTTAATTCTTATCAGGACAGCCAGGGAGTTATACTAATTCACTATCATGAAGACACTGGATTTTCACTGTGGATTGCTTGAGGACCCTTGTAGACAGAAACACATTTTGGCAATACTAAAAAGAATACAACTAGAAGGCACTGCTGCAGCCACTTGCCCCTTCCACAGACTGTTATTTAGTAGAGATACTTTTGGTCAGTGGTTCTTAACTTTGGCTGCACAGTGGAATAACCTGAGGAGCTTTTAAAAAAAAAAAAAAAAAAGGCTAATATCTGGGTTCTAACCCCAAAGACTGATTTAATTGATTTGGACATCAGGAATTTTTTTTTGCAGTTCCCCAGGTGATTCTAATGTGCAGCCAATGTTGAAAACCACTGCTTGAGGCTACATCTTACCGTTTTGGTTATAATTCTCATCTATTTGTTTTTTTAAGGGGGGGAAATCACATTAGTTGAGGGCTTGCATATCAACATACATTATTGATACAGGCCACACAATTAGATCCCAAATGCATGTTTTATGGGGTTATGTTTCATCCATAGGGAGAGAAACAGGCTTTAATCACCTAAAGGTTATATTTCTGAAGGACTGCAATTCTGAGGCAATCTTTTTTTTTTTTTTTTTTTGTAGTGACAAGAAAAATTTTGGCCAGAAACAGTAATTCTGAATCTAAGATGTTTTTGAATTTACAGTTAGCTTTGGGTATATTATCTGTGTTACAGATGTATCTTCAGTAAACGATATAAGCTCATGCCAGCTTCTCTGTACCACATTACATCTGAGCCATACCATCTCTGTTCAGAAAATAAATAATAATCAATTACCATACTGACGCTTATTTATCTACCTTCAAGTGGAAGGACTGCACCCTTAAACAACCTGCACATTCATGAGATGTAAATGAAAAACATGCAAGCATGAGCAGAAACAAATTTTTGATCAAAGCCAAGGACTCAGCAATTGCATATAGTGATGTGAACAGTGGGTTCTCTAAAAAGTAAGATATAGTTCCACCAACTTTTATTGATTGTTAACATCCTTGTTCCACAAGTGTTAAACCCTGAAAAATAGGTGTAAAGAAAACATTACAAAGACAGACCAAAGAAGAATAAAAATAAACAGAGCAGGTAAAAAAAAAACCCATGAGTAAGCAAGAAAGAGTGCTGGATAGTTCAAGTACTTTAAATGTCATCACTAAGGACTTACATTATATGAAGTTATTTTAATGAACTAAGTCATAAGAGATGGAAAAAACAACTCAACATTATATTGGTGCATGGATTACCCAAAGGAGAGTAAATTAAACCTTACTTTCTTTACTAATCACCACAAGCATCAGAAATTGAGGGAGCAACACAAAGAGGTCAATTCAGAGGCCTGTGAGTGGCAACTAAAACTGACAAAGTGTAACAGACTAGCAAGTCTGATCTTACACAGGGGAAGGGCAGGGAGGTGGACAATAAGTATATACCACACTCTGAGTAAAACACTTTATCTGTGTTCTCTCTCACTTTTTCCTTATATCAACTCTATGATTTAATGTTAGGGGAACTAAAGGTCAGAAAGGGTAACATAAATCGACCAACTTGCACATCTAGAAAGTGGCTGAGCCAAGACTGAAAATCACCCAGGTGTGACTCATAACTTTATGTTCTTCCCCTGTACCGTGTCCTCCTATAATACATGAGACTCTTCCCTGACCCCCAACCCCAACCCCAACTCTGCTGTCCTTTGAACTAATCCATCAGCTCACCCCAAGAAGTATCAGCCAGCTATCCAAACAGGACTCAAAGGAAAAAGGAAGATTCACCTGATAGCCCTAAGGAAGAAGCAGAACGGGCATAGCACCAACACCACCATGCACTAGACATTTCCAATATCCTCTGCAGAGAGAAATGAAGGGAACACATAGGAAAAGTTTCTAATCATAAAGGATAGGTAATTTATACAAAATTTACACAGAGAAGCACAAAAATCTGATAGCTGTATATAATATTGGCTCATTCAGAAGTTGAGACATCAAGTCCCAGAAAAGTGCTGAAAATCATTTTCAGGTTCTGAGCTTTAAATGCTGGAAACTCCTATTCTTCACTCCTAGAATAAGGTTTATATGATAAGCCCAATGTTTACTGGAAGAGCAAAATATGTTATAAGCAAATAGAGTTGGCTGAGTCATACGTATTTTCATCTGAAAATGAGTTATAGATAGGACAGCTAGATATTTTCAATGAAAACAGCAACAAGTTCCTATGCAACTGAAATCTTTGAGACTCTTCTAAGAAATTTCTGCACACCATTTATTACTGATGAAATTGATCTATGTTATCAGTGATGATTAATCCTACCCTACTAACATTACTAACACAATGAAGAGCCCTGGTCACACATTTCTCATCACCTCATGAGTTTCTTCAAGTGGTATCCAAATTGTGACTATGTCACTAGCTGTAACTTCAGGTAAAAACCTCTCTGCTGTAGTCTTCCCAGGTATTAAAAGAAGGAATTAGACAAGAAGATTAAGTTCCTGTTTCTTAGGTACTCTTCCAGTTCTGGAAAGTTCTAGTTCTATTTTTCATAAAAAATACCAACTGCCTAAAATTGAAAACAAAACAAATTTGTCCACAATACAAATGTGTTTGATATTTCTAATTGTTCTATTTCAGTTAATAGTCCAGTAATTTTAAAACCTATGAATTTTTTTTAGCTCATTCTCTCCCTCGCCTTCTATTTTCAATGGGATTCTTCGCTTGATCCTGATAGTCTACTTTCCCACTGTCTCTTGTTTGTGTTCTTTCAAATCCATCTTCAGAGCCTGAGACAGAAGCTCCCTCTTTAACTAGTGGAAAATTATTATAATAAGTACTTTTCAGATTTGGTATTATAAAATGAGTTTTGGTATTATAACAAGGGATATGGTAGCTTTGAATAGATCCTCTTTCTCATTACACAATCACTTGGTCTGTGCTGGACATCAACAGAGCAGAAGTATATTGGGTTGGACTGAGATGGGTGTCCCGAACAGATAAATCAGTTTTCCATAAGTAAATGAATTTAGAGTTGCCAGCCATATCCATGAACTTAGACTAACCTGATGGGAACAGGAAACACTGGACTGAAAACTGAATTTCAAAGAAGTAATATATTTCTATGGATACCCCAGAACATATCATATACTAGAGAAGAAATGCCAAAATGTATTTCTTCTCTTGATACTAAGAATGTATACATGAATTTTAGTGTGTGATCAAGAGGGAGATTAAGGGAAGAATGTGTATCATTCTCTTTTCATGGAGCCTAAGGAACAGGACCAAGATCTTTCAGTTTAGAACAATAGGCAAAACCAAAAGAGAGGGAAGTATTTGTACAACTAATGAGTTTATCTTTAATTAAAGAAAATTATACCTAGATTTCTTATATTAAATTCTCACAATTAGGTTTGCTAATTTTTTAAGGTTCCATATTTAATAGTATTGATATACAAAATTGGAATCATCCAAAACAAAAAGTGACAATTATTTAATTAAGGACTAGTTACACAAACACTTTTTAATAAAAATAAATCTGTAGATAGCATTGAACCAAATGTAGTAAGGACAGAAACAATTAAACTTAAGGAAAGCTTATGACCCCTAATCACTCACAGAAGCACCTTCGTAGATAGCAGGTAATAATACAAACCTTACGAGATGTGATAGAGGTCTGTGACTCACCTCATATTACGTCAGAGGTACAAAAGACCCACGACACACATGACAAGAGTACACACATAAAATACTACTTGGATATAATATTCTTAGCAATATTCCCAAGTAGAATTTTGGTACTCAGTCCAGCGTGGCAAAGACAAATCAGTACTAGAGCAAGCAACAGTGGCTTTTAGAATACGGGACATTGACAAGCAAAATCATCTGATGATCCTACAATTATTAAAGACATTCTAGACTACAACTGGGGGCACAGCTCTTTAATTTTCTCCAGAAAATTAAAGAAATCCCATAACGACAACTACCATTTATTTAAGGCTTATTATGCCTCAAGCATTTTACCAAACACCTGACATCCAGGACCTCATTTAACTCTCATAGCAAACCAATGAGACTGCTGGTACTCTCCCCACTTTGCAAATGAGCGGGGGGCAGCGGGTCGGGGGTGAGGTAAGAGAGGTAAAACAACTTTCTCAACATCAGCCAACTGGTTAGCAGAAGAGATGACAGCTCTGACATCAAAGTCAATTTTCTTAGGCACTACACCACACACCGCCATATAGTACTTGATCTCAGGATTCCCAGTCCAAAGGGATAGAAGTTCAGTTATTAAACTCTGAGAAGTCAAAGGGAAAATTAAGTCAATAAACTCCTGCTTATCCAGAAATGAAAGAGTTCAGGAGATTTGATGTTTACAAATACTACACTTGATTTTCATAAGATAGTAACAAATGACAAGCAAACAGATATCTTGGATCTGGGAAGAAATAAACTTGAGCTGTATCAAATATGCCAAAGGAAAAAGCAAAATTTCTAGAAAACTGGGTCAATATAACAAACCACAGGAGGTTCTAGATGATGATATTGAGGTGAGAGAGGACATTTTCTGCTGGTCAGCTCTATCTAAATAACCCACCAACATCTCAGACGCAATATGTAACTCCATGAATCTGCCATCTTTAGCTAAGTAAATGTATTTCTCAATTCCAAGAGAACGGCTATTCTCCTAGTCACTATGGTCAGTACTTCAAGATCATCCCTGACCACTCCTACATCCAGTAAGATGCCCCACCAACTTGTCAGGTCTACATCCGGCATGATTATGTGCATTTCCTTTTTTCATCCATAAGCCACTTTCCTTGTTCAAATCTTCAATAATCTATTTTAGTAGTTTTTTAACTTGTTTCTCTGCTTTCTATTGCCTATCCCACTGATATTCACATGTCAATTCCAAATTCCCCATTTTATAATCTAGACATGGCTCCTAAATGATTATAGGCTAACGTTCAAATTCCTTGACCTTAATTCCCATTTCCAACCTCTTCACCCAGTTAAGACAAACATAGTTACTTTCTTCTGGGTTCCAGTTATTCTCTTCT
The DNA here is from genome assembly GCF_963930625.1 of Muntiacus reevesi. Taxonomy (NCBI): domain Eukaryota; kingdom Metazoa; phylum Chordata; class Mammalia; order Artiodactyla; family Cervidae; genus Muntiacus; species Muntiacus reevesi. The sequence goes on from NC_089251.1 coordinate 219,332,171, forward strand.
GTGGCAGTGATCATTCGCTGTCACAAACCTGGGTGTAGCTACTCTCTTCATCACATGCTCTGGCAGTCATTCTATCTCACCTTTTCATCATAGCAAGAAATAACATGATTAATCAAGTAGCATATTGGAGTCAGACAGTTTGGGTAGCTATACAATTTCAGGCAAGTTTAACCTTCTGAACCTCACTTTTCTTGAATGCAAAATGAACATAATAGTACCAAGCTTGTGGGGGGGGTGGGGAAAGGTTAGAAATAATACACATAAAGTTTATGCTCAGAAAGTGAAGTGAAAGTCACTCAGTCATGTCCAACTCTTTGTGACCCCATGGACTATGGAATTCTCCAGGCCAGAATACTGGATTGGGTAGCCTTTCCCTTCTTCGGAGGATCTTCCCATCCCTGGGATCAAACCTAGGTCTCCCGCATTGCAAGTAGATTCTCTACCAAGTGAGCCACAAGGGAAGACCAAGAATACTGGAGTGGGTAGCCTATCCCTTCTGCAGCAGATCTTCCCAACCCAGGAATTGAACTGGGGTCTCCTGTATTGCAGGTGGATTCTTTACCAGCTGAGCTATCAGGGAAGTCCATGATTAGGAAAGGCACTTGATAAATGATACTGTTATACTGTTATACTATGACCAAAGCTTAGTCAGTCTTTACAGCTCCACTCAAATGAGATAGAAAGTACTGTTTTTTTCTACCTTATACTTGGAGTCACCTGACTATGCCTATCATTTCCATAAAATTCTTACAACTGAAGACCTTGTTTTATATATCTTTACATCCCAGAATATCTTGCATTTACCACACAAGCTTTTTTTCTTTTGTTATTAAAAACCACAATTTATTGATTTCCAGAGAACATGCCCTTCCAATATCCAGATATTTGCTTCTCACATTGAGGATTCTAGTTTCTGGAGTAAAGTTGCTTGGAAGGATGCAGTAATAAACAGAATATTGCTTGCTGATTGCAGAATCACAGCAAAGGGGGTTGGATTTAGGGATGATATTTTAATAATGCCATGGTGAATGTTCTCTCCTCTTCAAGAAGGCATACTTCTATTATGACTCATATTCTAGATTCAACATCTCTTTTCCTTCTCTTCTGATTCTTGAACCTTGTGTTTCCATGTATTGTATATTTCCTGCAGATTGCAAATCTTCTGTTAACACATTCTTTTGTTAAGCCATCACTGTCTTTTATAGTCAATCATATTTTCCTATAGTTAAGTGTCCAGTAAGACTGGCTGAACTTGAGAGCTCTTAAAGACTCTCAACTGCCTAGTTCCAGACATATTTCAAGTGGGGCCTTGTCCACAGATGACTACCATTTTTTTTGAGCCTATAATATACTAGGCTCATTAACCCTTTTAGTTTGCAGACTATGTATTATTATACCCACTTTGTTTTTTTTTTTTTTTTTTTTTTTTAATTTTATTTTATTAGTTGGAGGCCAATTACTTCACAACATTTCAGTGGGTTTTGACATACATTGACACGAATCAGCCATTGAGTTACACGTATTCCCCATCCCGATCCCCCCTCCCACCTCCCTCTCCACCCGACTCCTCTGGGTCCTCCCAGTGCACCAGGCCCGAGCACTCGTCTCATGCATCCCACCTGGGCTAGTGATCTGATTCACCATAGATAATATACATGCTGTTCTTTTGAAACATCCCACCCTCACCTTCTCCCACGGAGTTCAAAAGTCTGTTCTGTACTTCTGTGTTTCTTTTTCTGTTTTTCATATAGGGTTATCGTTACCATCTTTCTAAATTCCGTATATATGTGTTAGTATGCTGTAATGTTCTTTATCTTTCTGGCTTACTTCACTCTGTATAATGGGCTCCAGTTTCGTCCATCTCATTAGAACTGATTCAAATGAATTCTTTTTAACGGCTGAGTAATATTCCATGGTGTATATGTACCACAGCTTCCTTATCCATTCATCTGCGGATGGGCATCTAGGCTGCTTCCATGTCCTGGCTATTATAAACAGTGCTGCGATGAACATTGGGGTGCACGTGTCTCTTTCAGATCTGGTTTCCTCGGTGTGTATGCCCAGAAGTGGTATTGCTGGGTCATATGGCAGTTCTATTTCCAGTTTTTTAAGAAATCTCCACACTGTTTTCCATAGTGGCTGTACTAGTTTGCATTCCCACCAACAGTGTAAGAGGGTTCCCTTTTCTCCACACCCTCTCCAGCATTTATTGCTTGTAGACTTTTGGATAGCAGCCATCCTGACTGGCGTGTAATGGTATCTCATTGTGGTTTTGATTTGCATTTCTCTAATAATGAGTGATGTTGAGCATCTTTTCATGTGTTTGTTAGCCATCTGTATGTCTTCTTTGGAGAAATGTCTGTTTAGTTCTTTGGCCCATTTTTTGATTGGGTCATTTATTTTTCTGGAATTGAGCTTCAGGAGTTGCTTGTATATTTTTGAGATTAGTCCTTTGTCTGTTTCTTCATTTGCTATTATTTTCTCCCAATCTGAGGGCTGTCTTTTCACCTTACTTATAGTTTCCTTTGTAGTGCAAAAGCTTTTAAGTTTCATTAGGTCCCATTTGTTTAGTTTTGCTTTTATTTCCAATATTCTGGGAGGTGGGTCATAGAGGATCCTGCTGAGATTTATGTCAGAGAGTGTTTTGCCTATGTTCTCCTCTAGGAGTTTTATAGTTTCTGGTCTTACATTTAGATCTTTAATCCATTTTGAGTTTATTTTTGTGTATGGTGTTAGAAAGTGTTCTAGTTTCATTCTTTTACAAGTGGTTAACCAGTTTTCCCAGCACCACTTGTTAAAGAGGTTGTCTTTTTTCCATTGTATTATACCCACTTTGAAGCTATGCAAATAACTAGATTTTAATAAATGATGGGTGAACAATAGCATGAATAAAATCTCAAAGAATTATATTACTGTTAAGTGTATTTTATTGTATCTCATTACTCTAAAACATATTTTTAAAGACTTTCCTATAGAATAAACTTTTTTATCTGGAATTTCTTTGGAAATAAGCCATTCTGGGTGAGAGATTATTCCAGTAGCTTCTTGTTGAATGGTACATTCCAAATTGCTTACTTTTTTAAAGGCAAGGTTTCTGAAACAACTCCAATATTCTTTAAAAGAACATTGAACAACTAAAATGACTTGTGTACCATCTCACCATTCCACACACCAGCAAGAAATGTATATATTTTATAGGCGCCATACAGATGTGGACAGCAGCACAAGCGTCTTTCCTTCTTGCGTACGTCCACAGCTACATTACTGCATTTGGCTGTTGTCATGTGGATTGACAAGATACAAAACAGTCCCTATCTTTATTTGAATTAGCAGTAAACTTGAGATCCTCAAGTATTCTATAAAATTACTAGGGTTTTCAGAATTTTTGTCCCCACTCCCTTACTTTTGAGCTTGGAGTCATTGAATAGGCAAAAACTTTTCTAAAATCCTGTCAACGGAAAATCACAATGGTGATAATGGTAAAAGTAATAAAACCACTAACATTTATGTAACACTGATTAGGCTGCAGTCACTGAGCTCAGTCAGCATATGGTAGCAATTAGCTCACTCTTCATAATAAGACTAAGACACAGGTATTATTTCAATTTCCATTTTACAGACGGGAAAACTGAAGCTCTGGGAGGCAAGATAATTTACTTTAGGCTGAATGGTGGTGAAAAGTGATATAAGCCAAACTAGAATCTCTGTACACCACACTGCTGACTCCCATCATTAATTCAGCACTCCCCAGAATGGAATGATTTGAATAAGGGATTTTAGAAAGAAAACCAAAGTTTGATTCTTAAAAAACAAAAGTAATTCACTTGAAATCTATCTAAAGATTCACACAGCCCTCCTATAATAAACAGAGTATATAACACAATTTGTTCTCGCCTTGACGGCTTTGTGCTAATAATGATCATTCACTGTGCTATGGAAAGCTTTTTGTTGCTGTTGAGTTGCTAAGTCTTGTCCGGCTCTTGGCAACCCCATGGACTGTAGCCCACTAGGCTCCTCGGTCCACAGGATTCTCTGGGCAAGAATACTGGAGGGGGCTGCCAATTCCTCTTCCAGATGGAAAGCTTAGAGATGCCCTTTAAGCCTGAAGAGGAAAAGAGAGTCTAAGTAGACCTTTCACTGAATTCCCCTCAACTATGTTTTGAGTTTGTTGCATGATATTCATCCCTATTTTGCAGAAGCCCTGCTCCATGACTCCCTTTGAGTTGATGATGCAGTCCCTGAGAATATTCTTGCGTTTTTAGTTATTTCTCTCTCCTGTGATCTGCGACCTTTGCTTCTGACCTCCTAAATCTCTTAGGACAGGACTAGGAGAAAGTAAAAAATGTACATCAAATCTCTGATGTAAAACCATGTCAAATGTTCTCTATACTTGAGGAAAACAGAGGTAAATCATCCTATAATCAAAGGACAGGCTTTTTTTTTGTTGCTGCTGAATTGAGAGTGTTTTGGTGACGTTATTGTTATTAGCTAAAGTACAAGACAAAAGAAATCTGTGATAATTAGGCATGGACATGGATAGTAATTTCATTAAAATGTACACTTTAAATAAGCAAGTGTGTCCTATTAACATCAAACCAACAGAGGCATATATGTACATATATATATATATATATATATATATATATATATGCGCAGAAATCAAATTTTCTTCTCTTAAGGAGAGTAAGAGGAAGATGGTTACAATACAATGAAGCATGAAATAACTGCATGAGATATAAAGGAGATTTCTTGACAGTGAGTGGTATTGAACACTGGAGTGATTTATCAAACTTTTAGTACACTGATTCTATTAAAAAATGTTTTAATGACTTTCAAAGGAAACACATTTTTGCATTCATTTTGGAGAGCCAAAATAATTGTAAGCAAATATGGATTATGTTTAAATTTCTAAAAGTAAAACTTTTCTTCTACTTCAGAACTAGATTAATATTCAAGAAGATATTACCCACGTCATTATTTCACAGAGCAAAGGCAATAGTTTTACTAATACATCTAATACTAATATTTTCTTAAAATATCTGAGAAATATGACCCACATGTGGTAAGATGATTAAGGTGTTTCCTGGCAACTCCCCCAAAAGCAAAACTCTTGACTACAGAAAGCAGAAAGTTTTCAGTGGGGAGCCATGGGGGCTGCCTTCTGTCCCATCAATCCACAAATTCTCAAATTACAGATCTGCTGTTGTTTTCTGACACATCTGCTTTGCAATGTAAAATAGTGTTTTCTTTAATAAGAATTCTTCTAAAAGCCCTTAGGCTCCTCGCCTTTGTTTGCACAGCCTGAGAGTTTTCATTTAAAGTTTTCACACTGTTTTTAAAATTCTCCATTTTTTCTTTCTAAAATAGGCGAAGTCCATAAACCTCTGTTTTGGTTTCACATTTTAGCTGCATGGGAAAAGGGGGAGAGAAATGTGCAGAGAAATTCTTAGTTTCAATAAATGAGATTATTCCAAATGACCAACACTGTCCTCCTCCCTTGTTTGCTGTCAAAAATACAAGGAGGAAAGCAGAGGTGCTTTTCATATAACCCATCTTCCAAACGGGAAGCCACTCAAGTATTCTTGCCTGGGAAATCCCATGGACAGGGAAGCTGACAGGCTTCAGTCCATGGGGTCGCAAAAGAGTCCGACATGACAGCAACTCAACAACAGCTCAGAAGCTAAAAGCTGTGAAATGAGAAATCTCACAGGTAAAATCCACTCTTGTCTATGGTAACTCTGACAACCCAGTATTTTGTAAAATAGAAATATGTAAATAGTGAAATGCTCACAGAAACAAAATTTTGTCCTAATAATCACAGTGAGGTTGATTTTTATATTCTTTGTGTTGAAACAGATAAGCAAATATTTCTCAATCCAAAGTATATGTGCTTCAATTATTTCCAAGTCCAAACTTCAATCCTAAGGATATAGTATCTGTTCATCCCCTCATTAAAAAATAAATAAATGATTTTTTTAAGGTCACCACTGGAAACATACATTTGATCTTTTTACATTAATTATATATCACCATAACAAAAAACTTAAACCCATTTTTCATAGAGAAGGCAGGCAAATGACAAATACATACAAGCATCCAGCCTTGAGAGCCTGAGCATTTATCTCTCTTCACCTTTAATACAACTGAATGGCATTTGAAGTAGATGGTATCTACCGTGAAGCTCCCCGATGGAATTTCTTGGAAAAACAAGATCTTTTTTGAGGATAAGGGATGCCACTCTGTAATTCACTGTATTTCTACAATTCATTCTCATGGTCCAATTTGTTGGGGGTGGGGATGATCTAGTTACATAAAAATCATTGCTACTCCCTCAGGGTCAAATCCTACAGGAGAGACAGATGGAAGCAAAGTATGATGCTGTGCAAATGTGGTCAACCCCATCCCTAACATCTAATATGAAAGACTGCCCCTGTAAGACAGGTGTCATGCTATAATCTAGCTTGTAAGAGAAGAGAGTTTGGATAAATGGCAAGATACCTAGAAATTTTTTTAAGAAAAGAGTTTTCTTAGATATGAAATAATGGTATGAGCCTCTAGCTGTTTCTCTGACATATTCTTCCTAGTCTACTTCTTTAGGTAAAATTTCAACCTGACTATGAGAATTCTTTCTAAAAATTACTCATTCTTCCTCAAGTCAGGAAAAGTATGATGTCCTTTTCAAAAGGGTTGGGGTTCTCTCCTAAGCCCACTGGATAGAAAGTGATTCACACTTCCGGCCCCACAGACAGTTCTCCATTAGGACACTCAATAAATATTTTTGTTTTAAAAATTGATCATTACTTTTCAGGTGTCCTCTTTTTTCAAAACTTCAATCTTTTAAAAGTCTGATTTCTAAGACCTTGAATTCCTTCTTTCATAACATTACCATGACATGATCTCTTTCATTCAACATGCTATCAGTTCTCTTATACAATCATTTGTTCTTCACTATAAGACCCTGAAGCTGGGAAAGACTGAAGGCAGGAGGAGAAGGGGATGACAGAGGATAAGATGGTTGGATGGCATCATCAATTCGACTTGGAGCAAGCTCTGGGAGTTGGTGATAGACAGAGAAGCCTGGGGTGCTGCAGTCCATGGGGTTGCAAAGAGTCGGACACAACTGAGAGACTGAATTGAACTGAGTCAACCCTAGTCCTGGAGGAAGGCATGGCAACCCACTCCAGTATTGTTACAAAAAAGCCTGGTGGGCTACAGTTCATGGGGTCCCAAAGAGTCAGACACAACTGAGTGACTAAGCATAGCACAGTCAATCCCAGGGGTTCAGTGGTAAAGTATCCACCTGCCATTTCAGGAGATGGGGCAAGGGCCGCACATTCAATGCTTGGGTCAGGAAGATTCCCTGGAGAAGGAAATGGCAAAGTACTCCAGTACTCTCGCCTGGAATATCCCATAGACAGAGGATCCTGGCAGCCTACAGTCCGTGGGGTCACAAAAGAATTGTACACAATTTAGCAACTAAACAACAATAAGCCAAAGCCAATCCAGGCCCCAAATCTCTCTTTTGAGGACAGGTAGTATAAAAAAAAAAACTGTTAAGAAGTTGGGTTTCAAAACAAGGTAAAAAATATGTTTGATTTATGGCTATACTTTTACTATTTGTATGAGTGCAGGCAAAGTTACTTATATTCTTTATGGCTGGCTTTCTTCAACTATAAATGGAATTATTTTTTAGAATTGTTGGGAGAATATTATGCTAAGATATGTATAATATACTTAGCATAATGTTGGGCTAAATTAAGACAGGAAGGTTAGCTATTAGGGTTAGCTCTACCTTCTGAAGATGACGCTGTCAGAAAGCAAGTTGCAGATTCCTCAGATGTTCTGATTTTATAAGACTGAGACTTGCACAAAGGCCTGGATATGTAAAATTCTCTAGTTCTACTAGGCTTTGCTTTTATGACAGCTACATGATATACAGTAGCAAAATGTTGAGTTTCCTTTAGTCAGTATCCAGCTCAGTAAGCTTCAGAACTGCTCCATTTTTTTCCCCTCTCTATCACACTTCCTCAGCACCATGGAGTTCTATGTGAAATCTGCCCTCTTGAAATGCACAGTAGATTCCCCTGGTGATGCAGTCATAAAGAATCTGCCTGCCAATGCAGTGGACAAGGGTTCAATCCCTGATGCCACATGCCACGGAGACTAAGCCTGTAGACCACAGCTACTGTAGTCTGCAAGCTCTAGGGCTCATGAGCCACAACTACTGAAGCCCATGAGCCTAGAGACTGTGCTCTGCAACAAGAGAATTCACCACAACGAGAAGCCCACACACGGCAATGAAGAGCAGCCCCCATTTTTCACAATAAAATGTGATAGAGAAGGCAAGGAAGTGACAAATACCTACAAGCATCCAGCCTTGAGAGCCTGAGCATTTATCTCTCTTTGTGTTTAATCCAACTGAATAGTAAAGTAGATGATATCCACTGTTAAGAGAAAGCCTTCATGCAGAAACAAGGACCAAAAATATAATAAACAAATAAATAATAAAAAGAGAAAGGCAAAGTAAAAATTCCTTAATTTTCAATCTAACCTATATGCTTTAACACAAATTAGTCTTCCTTCTAGTCATAGGTCTCAGCCCACTAAGTCTTGAGATCACATCTATCTATCTTTTGGTATGCTACAAGCTGAAAGTCTTTATCTCTTCAAAATTCATATGTCAAAATCTTGACTCCTAATATGATGCTTTTAAGAGATGGGGGAATTTGGGAAGTGATTAAGTCACGAGGGTGGAGCCCTCATGAATAAGATTAGTGCCCTTATGCAAGGAACCACAGAGAGCTCCCTTGCCCTTTACATCCTGTGAGAACACAGCAGGAAGACAGCCATCTATGAAATCAGAAAGCAGGCTTCACAAGACATCAAATCTGCCAGTGCCTTGATCTTGGATGTCCCAGTCTTCAGAAATGTGAGAAATAAATTTTTGTTGTTTACTAGCCACCCAATCTATGGTATTTTGTTATAGCAGACCAAAAGGACTAAGACATGGTATTAATATGACAAAATCAGTTCTGTTGACTACTGGTCATCTGTCAGGCTTTGATGCCTTCAGTTTCAAGGAAGCCAATATAAACACCCTAACAGCAAAGGGTGCTGAACAGAACTGGTGCATGACAAGGCTTCAGTTAGAAAGATCCAAAAAGAAGTAGCTTACTGAAATGTTTCCCACTCACTTAAGCTTACAGACACTGCAACTGCATAAAAAAGGGTCAGACGTTTATTATCTTCCTTTAGGTGAATATGGCTCATGTACATCCTAGAGTAAGACATGACATTTAGCTTCATTTGCTGTCATTTATAATTTCTGCCAAAAGTAGGTTATGAATTTCCCTATATTTTTAAAGAGAATTTACTGGTTACCATTTAACCTTTCTTAATAAATCACAGTCATCCATTAGACATACAAGCTGTCTATGGAGAAATGTCTGCAGGGGTCTTCAGCGTGCAGAGTTGCCTGCCCTGCCCTACACTATCTCCAGGCTGCTATGCTTTTTCCCTTCTCATATATTTTTTTAAAATAGTTTATCTCTCTCCTCCCTTGTTGTCAAGCTGTCAGTCAGCTGTCACTTTTTACTGCTGTCAGTGAGCCTGCCTTTATCGCACCCCCAATTTGATGCTGTTAATCTGCTGTCAGCTGAAAAATCAGATAATCAAGACCTCTGAAACTGCATTTACAATAAGTGATGGGCTGAACGCTGGATGGAGATTTTGAGACAGGAGTTCCAGTTTCAGTTCCAGTTCCTCTCTCTCTCTAGCTGTGTGATTACCAGAAGACACTAAACTTCTCTGGGCCCTGGTGCCTTCATTTCTAAAATAAGCAGGGCCTGAATCTGAGAGAGAGAGAGAAAGAGAGACATGGAGACAGAAAGAAAAAGAGATCTCATTTAGACTTGAAGTCTGTTTCTCTGGCTACCAAAAAAATTATGAAATTTTTTTGTGTGAGTTAACACAATGTAGGGTGGCGTACCGCTGTCCCTTTAATTGTCAAATTCAAGGATAGCTTTAGTCATCACTTTATTTAATCTCACTCCTCTGAATTAACTACCTCTCATCTCCTTAAAGGGATTCCCAGGTGGCTCAGTGGTAAAGAATCCACCTACCAAGGCAGGAGACACAGGAGATGTGCCTTTGATCCCTAGGTCAGGAAAATCCCCTGGAAGAGAAAATGGCAACCCACTCCGGTATTCTTGACAGGATAATCCCATGGACAGAGTAGCCTGGCTGGTACAGTCCACTGGGATTGCAAACAGTCGGACATGACTGAGTATGCATTTAAGCCTAAGCCATCTCCTTAACACTCTCTTCCCTTTGTCCCACAGGATAATTCTCTCGTTGATGACCTTCTGACTCTAATCTTCTCTTCTCATTTCAATCCTGGGCTCTTCCTCCACTAATCCCTTAAGTTTCAAGAGTGCTAAAGGCCAGTCCAAAGCTAAAGATCAGAGTCACATTGAGAAACCAGCAACAAGCCAGAGAAGCAGAACCTGTGTCCTAGGAGCCACCGTGAAGACCATCACGTGCGCCCCAGGCTGCTGATGTGTGATATCAGACGAGGACTGAGAACTGACCACATGCACGGAAGTCATCAGTGACTTTGACAGAAACGGTTTCAGTGGAGCAGCTTCAAGAGAGAACAGTGGGAATGAAATTGGAAAAAAAAAAAATGTTTTTTTTAGAGGTTTTGCTATTAAGAGAGAGAAAAAAAAGTTTTTTTAGAGGTTTTGCTATTAAGAGAGAGAAAGAGAGGAGGCAGTAGCAAAGGAAGAACTGGAATCAAGAGAGAATGTTTTTAAGATGTAAAACAAATAGCATTTTTGTATGCTAATAGGAACCATCCAGAAAAGAGGAAAATGGATGACGCAGATCAGAGAAAAAAAATTACTAGAAAAAAAATTACTAGAAAAAAAAAACTACTAGAAAAGTAATTTTTAGGTAAGCAAGGAGGATGAACTCCCTCAAAGAAGTGGAGATGAACCTTAGACAGAAGCAAGGTCAGTCCATCCATAGTTATAGGTGTGAAGATTAAAAAAAAAAAAAAAAATGAACCCAGAAGCACATAATTGGGTAAATGTGATGGTGGCAATGTAAAGATATTCTCTTCTGATTGCTTCTATTTTTTTATTATCTGAGAAGGAAGTCTGAAGATTTGGTATTAAAAGCTTACTAATTTGGTATTAAAAGGAAAATGTATGAATAGTTATCTATAAGAGGGGAAGCATGGTATACTTGCCATCCAGCTTGAAGTGTCCATCTAGATTTAGGGGTCATGAATTTAGAGTGGGCTAGTAAGTATGGCTGGAGGTTTTTCTCCTAATCAAAGAAAAAAGAAAACGTGCAAAAGTTTTGAGAGTATACACAAGAAAGGAGGTACAGTGATAGAATATGGAAGTTCAACTGGAAAAAGAAGGAGCAAAATTAGGACGAGAAGAATGAAAGTGATGAGCTGGTTCCTTACCATCAGTGGACAGTTGCTTCTGGTAAGGACAAAAGGCTGCTTAAATCAGAGTGAGAAGAAGAATATACAAAGGAATTTCTTTATTTATATAGACTGTTCCTTTGGCAGAATACTTCTCTGCTATCACATATTAAGAGAGGGAGAAAGGGAAGACAATCCTCTTTACTCAGGTTGCAATAAATGTGCTAGGTTATAAAACAACGGGGATGAAGGAGTTAATAAGATGAATTAATCTTTATTAAGGGCTTCCCAGGTGGTGCTAATGGTAAAGTATCTGCCTGCTAATGCAGGAGACAGAAGAGACATGGGTTTGATCCCTGGGTCGTGAAGATGCTCTGGAGGAGGAAAAGGCACCCCATTCCAGTCTTCTTGCTGGGAGAATCCCATGGACAAAGGTCCATGGAGGCAGGCCACGGTCCATAGGGTTGCAAAGAGTCAGACACAACTGAGCGTCTGAGCCACATCCCACACAATCTTTATTAAGGTTCTGTTATGTACCAGGCTGGATGTGTGGCACATATTATTTCATTTAATTGCTACATCACGCCTATGAGGTGATAAGGTAAATATAATCATAACCTAAACTCAAGGTCATTACACTTGCATGGGTTACAGAGCTAGTAGTGAAAGTCAAAGTGTGAGTTGCTCAGCTGTGTTCAACTCTTTGTTGAACCCACAGACTGCAGTCCTCCAGTTTCCTCTGTCCATGGGATTTCCCAGGCAAAAACAGTGGAGTAGGCTGCCATTTCCTTCTCTAGGGTATCTTCCTGACCCACAGATTGAACCCAGGTCTCCTGCATTACAGGCAGCTTCTTTACTTTCTGAACCACCAGGGGTGATCAAGTCTCAAATATGTGCATCCCTAACTATGGTATTTAAGAGCTTTCTCTTCCCAAAATGTTTTAATACATATAATGAAATATTTTCAAGTGAACATTCTTCCTTGTTACAATTTTTCTGGCCTTTGAGAATAAAGTAAGAGTAAGGAAGGCATCAGATAACAGCAGGTACTATAAGCTCGATATTGGATTTCAAGCTCAATGTTGAATGTTCTGAGTTTGAACAATTATCAACTTTAGAAGTCCTCATATACTTTGCTGAAATATGGCTTTTTCCCTTCCCTGATTATTACCTCTTATATTATGTATTATAATAGCATATTATATTAATCATTTAAGTATATATTCTGCTTTGTTTATAAATTAAATACATCCTTGCCATGAGTATAATATTTGCATAGAGAGAAAGTAGAAGCATTCAAAAGTTGTTTTATTTTTAATCACCTTGGTTATTTGCCTTTGGCATTACTAAATATTTTTCAACATCTCAACAAAATAATACTCTTTTTAAGACTGCAGGCATTAGAATGATTGTCATTCATGCAAATAATCACTTACTTACACTATATGAGTTTGGGTTGGATAAAGCAAATTACCATTTGAAAATAATTCAAATAACACTCTGGGCTAAGACCTTGCTTATGAATGTTATCTTGGCCACAATATTTCTTAACCTTCTTCCATTTAGCTAGATTTATTTATGGTAATACAGTCCAAATTAATAAACTATTCAACTGCCACAGGTGTATTAAACATAGGATGTTGTAGAACTATATCATATGCAAATGAATTTTAAAAACATTATTTATTTGAAATTCTATAGAAATAAAAATTAAGATGTACTACAACTACCTATTCACTTAAAGATGTACATTTTAATAATATATTATTATATGAAAAACTTAAAAGAATGTCAAAAATAAAGTTAAAAAATATGACCCAAAGTATAAGCTATATTCTAGCTAATTATAGAGCTAAAGCATAACCATTGTATTTTTTAGAAGTTGACATTCTTTCATCACACATGAAAATTATATATACATACATATACATACATATAAAAATCAACTGTGATCTTAGTTTCACTTAGCTTTATAGTTTTAAAAAATGTAAATAGATCATTAAATATTTTTGACAAATGGCCTGTACTAATAGGAAGATTAGAAACTAAACAGAAAATTGAATCAAAAGTCTCTGACAGTAATCAACAGTGTGAGTACAGCCAGTCTGCTTCTTGGGCCTTCTGTTTTCTGAACTCCAGAAAATCAGGATTAGGCAAGGTGGTCTAACAAACTTTATGACTCATAGCTTGATTTGGTATTAGGCAGAATTTTCTTCAGTGCAATATTAACTAGCAAGACTCAAATAAATCAGTATTAGGGGTGCGGAAGAGTGGGTGTCCCCACAGCAAAATCTGGGTGCACGGAGTCCAGAACACAGATACGAATGCCGACCTCCTACACCGCAGGCATGGACAATAAATTGTTTCCTGCCTTCACTTCAAGCATGGGGAAGAAACAGCTGTCCCTGAGCTTTTTTTTTAAGGACACCGTCAGTTACAAAACAGCAGCATCCCCAGCTAGTGTGAGTCCGACTGAAGTAAAGTTTCTATTCACAAGGGGGATATATTCCTGGTGGCAATAAAAACAATTTTGCTAGGTTTAATCAAAAGTGAAAAGGAATTCTAGAATGTTCCCTTTGAGCCACATCATCCATTGCTAATTCAGGGTGGGCCCAGTGATAAGGGTAATAAAAATATCCTTAGTGACTGACAAAAAGAAATAGCAATTAAATGCATTTCAACCCAATATAAAATACCAAATTCTTTACTAAAATAATGTAAATAATAAAAAATGGGAGAAGCAAAAAATAGAAAAAACAGCATGGGGAATGAAAGTAATCTAAGCAGTAAAATTTAACACTGACTGACTTAGGAGTTACTATTATACATATAAACCACTGGGAATAAGCTGAATAAAAGGTTGAGACATGCTTGACAATGACTTCTGTATCAAAACAACAAATGAAGAAACAACAGTCAGTGTTAGAAGTCAAAGCATGTTTCTTTGGCAAACAAATATAAGAGAAAAGAAAGGAAGAATTCAGAATTAACCATTCAGTGATAGGCTGGACACATGATTTACAAATCACATAAGGTGAAATAGTATTCAATTCTCTAACCATGCTTATGTGAAAAAGCTAAAACTGGCAAGAATAGCACCTATTTTTATACATTTGGGGAATAATTTATGACACAATATTGAAAATAGAGTCACACTGACCTGCTCACGTCAGGAAACCTGATGGGAAAGTAAATAACTTGGCACTTGGGTCTGATGATGCTTTCCAGATCCTTGGGTCTGTGATCAGGAATCAACTTCATGAATTTTCCAATAGAAGTGAGAAATGACTCCATATTAAAAACTGAGTTGAATACCACCACATCAGCCACCAGGCTGCAAACGGAAAGGATAAATGCATATGGTGAGCCCACATTCATTCAGTTCTTTTTATAACTTCTTTTATAAAGAAGCTTAAAGACTTCTTTAGTAATCACAGTTTTTGCTGAACCTTGGGTTTGCAAAGAACTCTTCACTTTCCAGTTTTTATCAAAATGATCCTAAGATAAGTCAGATAAGTCACTTTCATTAGCCTTATATCAAGGGAAGTTAGATGGCTGGCATCAGAGAGGAAAGGCAAGAGAGGAATTCAGTGATTTAATGGGATTCTATGAGGCTTCAGGGCTCTTCTGGTTCCTTAGGCAGTAAAGAATCTGCCTGCAATGTAGGAGACCTGGGTTTGATCCAGGAAGATCCCTGGAGAAGAGAATGGCTATCCACTCCAGTATTCTTGCCTTGAGAATTCCATGGACGGAGGAGCCTGGCAGGCTACATACTATGGGGTTGCAAAGAATCGGACATAACTGAGCCACTAACACTCTCACGTATGAGGCATCAAACCTAAGTATATTTTTCTGCAATGCCACGAATTTTCTGTAGTATCACCAAGAACATGAGGACCTTTCTCTCTGTGGCCCAGTTACCCATGTTGAGTTTTTGTCAGTGATGTACTTTGATTTACACCACAGTATGTAGAACAAAAAATTTAGCATACTTTTCACTGCCTTTAAGGAGACTAATCCAGAAAAAGTTATTTCACACTAGAGCATACCTTCATAATATGTGATTAAAGTCTATCTCTCATTTTAACCTTTGTTTCAAGAAACTGTTAGGCTTTTGAAAGTTCTGAGACTACATACACAGAAAGGATTATATAAGTACTCTACAAGTAATTTATTCTATTATTATATTAGACTTGGGGGAGTCAGAGCAATAGAGGAAACTGGTGAAAACGGATCCAGAAATCTGTACCACTAGGTCCTACTGATTACACAATATATTATAAAGGACCATAACACCATGAACCTTCAAAATTAAACAAAAGAAATATAATACTGGGTGTTGCTTTCAATGTAAATGCAGTGATCCTCTCCTTAACACTTTTTTAAAATTAAAAATAATCTATATAGTTATAAAGAAATGTAAAAACAAAATTTATGTATCATAAATATGTCAGCAGTTTCCAAATTTGTGTATAACATTTTTTTGGAAACCAATGAACACAAATAACCATGGGTGAACTGGATAAAACAGAAATATGTACTATGTTTCCTTTATGACTCAAAAAACCATTTTAATAAACCACTGTTTTGTTTTTTAAAATAGCCCTCACTGCTTTAAGCAATGATCCCATGTCTCAGTGTCCCTGGATCTCAACATGACGCATACAAATGCTTTGATAAGAAGGTGTACAAGATCAAAGAGAAAACAGTTTTATTTCACTCTAAAATGAACATCAAGAAAACTGAAAAGAAGACACGTAAGTCTACAAGACTGCAAAACACAAATGGATAAATAGAGTTTACAGAGCAGGAATATCATAACAAATCCTAAGTTTAGTTTAATTTGCATTTACTGAGACAAAGTTCCCACTATCAGTACATAGTGGAATGAAAAACCAACAAAAGGAATGTTGACCTGCCCCTAACCACTCCCACCCCTGCAAAATTGTTTTCCCATACAAGCATTTTTTGTTTTTTTAGTTGCAACCTAGTGCAAATTTGGGGTTAGCAGTGATTACAACATGGATAATACAAGAGAATGTCACAGAAGTGCTGACTGCACTGAGCAATAAGGAAGCCAATATAATAATATACCAAAAGTTGAAGGATGTTTTACAGCTAGTCTGTTTTCACTATATGTCACATATTGTAATAGCGACCCACAGGTCATAATATATAGTTACGACAAGTGTTCATCAGTCAGAGGGTTAGTGAAACCTCTATTTAAGGTGAGTGCTTATGTCAGTCATCTCTGAAGTCCTTACTGCCACACAGTCAAGAAAGAAATCTGACAGGGACAACAAAAGCAGAAGTCAGCAAGAAAACTAAAGAAACATTTCAGGAAGCTGGAGTCATACTTTTCAAAGAAAATCTGAACTGGACTGCTTTCTGACATTCTTATTTTTCCTCTGGACGACTGCAAACCACTGCTTTCTCATTAAGAGTCCCAGCGACGATCAAGTCCATTTCTTTCTCTCCAAGTTCATCTACCAGTTTACCCTCTTGAGAAGAGCAATGCTCAAAAATCATGTATAAGATTTTATGGTCTCACTCCCTTTAAGCAAAAACAATCTTTTCTAAAACAGAGAGATGAAGAGTAGTGAGTTAAATTTTTTTTTTTTTTTTTTTGCTATTTGCCCTCAAAGGGCATGCAACTCAACTACATATATTCTTGAAAACCCAGTCTTTGCCAAATTAAAGAACCAAGATAGTTTACAGAAATATTCTTTTTCATGCATTTCCTCTCTGATATGAGTGGGTGTAACTTCCATTAACTTTAAAGCCATCCATAAAGGGAAAAACAGACTTAATTTTTTTCCCCAGTTATTTCTCAGGGGTAATAAACACACACAATCTGAGGAAAAGAATGATGCTAATTCAAGAAACCAAAAGAATATTACAAATGTTTTCCATATTGATAAAGTATAAAATGATTTCATTTTTGTTTTTAAAACATATTTTCCCTCTCTGTTTCAATATAAAATAAAGTATTTTAATTTTATTATGAAATTTTAAAACGGTTGCTTTTTTTTACGAGACATTTGACAGGAAGCAGCTCCACTCTATTTTGATAGCACTGCTACTTCACAATTGAAGCAGCTTGTAAAAATGATTGCAGGAAAACATTTACAAAATGCTCAAAACACAGAAGTATTACCAGCTAGCTGTTATTCTATGTCAACGAAACTATGGAATACACTAGCAAAAGGGCTGGGTGTCTGTTTAAACACATCATGAACCCCAAAGGCTAAGAACTGTTAAAAATGGTGAGTAAACTGTACCCAATCACTGCCAAACTGACTCCATCTGAGTGTTGCAGTTATGTCGATGGGATCCAATAGCAAAGCTGTTTCAGAGTCATTATTAACTTCTTTCATTAACTAAGTTTCAAGAGATACACTTTGTTGAAGTAACAAAAGAGAAGGACCATCACCTTTGAAATGTCATGGTATTTTAAGGCTAGGCAATTTCAGAAGATTCAATGAGGGGAAGAAAAAAAAAACCAAACATCACCTAAAGATTCATTTTCCATAGTTTTCTCTTACAAACAATAAGAATAAAAGAACAAAAACCTCTTGCTCTGTTATGCTTTAATTTTTGTTTACTCCTCTGTACATTTCTATTTTGATTTTGGCTAGATATATTGAAAGTGCTGGTAAATAAAAGTTGAATAACTGCCTTTTCTAAAAGTACATCTCAAACAACAGATGATGGAATAAGGGTCTGAAGGAGGTCCCTGACAGCCCTTTGCTTCTATTTTGAGTGTTGTAGAAAAATATAGTTAAATAACTAGTTCAACATATAATCAGGTTGCTACACATATGTATTTTATAAAAAACATTAGCTGTTCTCTTATATGTGTGTGTGTATATATATTGCAGAGGCACAAGTAATTCTTACCATGGAAGGTATATTTAAACATTTGCTCCTAATATAAGGTATTTTTAAAATATGTGTACCATAGGTCTCTAGATTTAAAAGCTAACTATAAGGAAAAAGATGGCAAAGGACTAAATACAGTGGTACAATCTATACCTACCAGGAGAGAATTTGGTTGTATCCATATTGGAAATCCCTCTCCTGACATTTCTTGACAGGATACACCAATTGGTTCTCATGGAAGTACAGAATCTTTTTCAATTTCCCAAGGTCAGGTCGAAGGGCAGCCAGTTCTGTCAGGTTAAGCACTGAGCTTGCAAAGAGGATCCTAGGAAAGAAGGAAATTAGGGTTACCATCCTGAGCATACTTGAAGGGGCATTCTTCACCTTCTCTCCTCTCTACTCATCCTACCCCAAGGAACACATATCCCCCATAGGGACACATCAAGAGTTAAGCCTAATACCATGTAGCAGCATTCTAAGTTTTGATCTCTTAAAAAGCAGCTGCTAAGAACTATAAAAGCCCTGAATCTCATTGGTCTTCTCAGCTCAGTTTCTGAGAGATGCAAAAAAAAAAAAAAAGCTGGATGGATTTTATTGAAAAAGGCAAGAAAAGCTCTATCTGAAGGACAAATGGAACAAAGATAAGGCTGACTGGGGAATACTTTGCTTGCCAGTTTCATTACACTTTACTTCTTTATGCAACCAACTACTGAAATTCAATATATGAGCAGGAATGGCACATGTTCGTGTTATGACATAAACCCTTTTGATTTATGCAACAGACTTATCTAGTGAGGGAGGGCTTTTTCTCTTGGCATGTTTCTCACTGCCCCCCTTTTAAATATTCTGCAGTATCTGTGGGGTTGATTTTATATTTGCTTCTCGATTACTGGACTGCTAATGGCACCAGATGTATAGCTTGTAATATCCCTTATATAAAACCTAAATTTAAAAAATGAAGAAAGGCTGCTTCCTTGTCTTTTCGGGGGAAAAAAGGAAACTGAATGTCTACATATCCATGTTTATAAATGAAATAGTGTCTATTTACTCATTCATTCCACAAACATTTATTATAAATGTCTACTATGTACCAGGGTCAAGCCAGGAAGAAGAGAAAGGGTGAACAAGACAGCCCTCAGAATGAATGCTGTCTATAATAGTGACATGAACAAAATACTAGAGGACAAACAGACAACTATGTGGGACAACCTGGAAATATTTCCCTAACAAGGTGGCTAGCACATGTGGACACAAAAGAGGGACAAATTACAGTCCCTGAGTAGCTGGGGACATTTAGATGGCACAATTTTGATGAAATGCCACCTTTATAACATAATATAGAATCATTTAACCCTTACAGCTTTAATTCCCATTCTGAAAAAATGAGATTCAAGAAGGTTAAGAGTTTTTCCTAGAAATCTCACTGGTATAAAGTGGCAAAGCAGAGACTCCTGGTATTCTGAGACCAAAGTACTGTTCATTACACTACGGATATGAATTCGTTGTGCACCACTTACATTGCAGATGCTTTTTATTGTACTTAATAAATACAAAATAGCATCCTTGTTATTACCATGATTACAACTACAATAAATTCTCCCTTGCTGACAAGCCAAATGGCTAACTTCAGGTGTTTATATGATCTGCAGCACTAGCCTTTCACATAAGAAGAATAATTACATAACAAGAGCATATATCATAAACGGGAATTCAAGTGTCTTCTTCATGGACTAAAAGAGGAACAGAAGACCCCAAAGTAGAGACATTTCTAAACTTACATTGCTGTATTAATGCTATGAATTATTGCTTTAAAGTAAAAACTGTTATCAAGAAGATGCATTTTTAATTGTCCATTTGTATTCAACTAAAGCAAATAGAAAATTTATATCCTGAAAATGTCCTCTATTTTGTCCAAAAATATTCCCAACACCATCAAGTATAAACTTTTCTAAAACTGGGACTGGGGACTTCCCTGATGATCCAGTGGTTAAGATTCTGTACCCAATGCAAGGGGAATGAGTTCGATTCCCGGTCAGGGAACTAAGAGCCTGCATGTATATGGTGGGGCCAAAAAATAAAAATAAAATAGAGACTGAAAATTCTGAAATACAAAGATATTTGCTTATCTACAAATCTGACCTTTAGCAGAGAGAAAAATAAAATTTAATCTCAATCAATATTTTCCTTTTCCTTAAAAAAAAAAAAGAAGGTGATTGGTAGAGCAAGTTATTGAGTAATAGTTCCCCCTCCCTCTTTTCCTGCTCCCACCCTCAACATACACACTATTGCAAGCAATGACTCAATCATTGAGACTTGAGCAAACACGATGCATTCACACACAAGGAAGAAAAATTCATTAACTACAGCTTCCATCTATTAATTACATGGAGAAGTAACTTCCACTAATTAATGGAGAAATTTGGTAGACATCAACTTACCAAGTGATCAAACTTAATGTGAACAATGGTGGATCAAAGGGATATCATGTATTTCCCAATACATGATAGAAAGACAGAGATAGCCAATTCCTGCCCCAAATATTTAATCTGAATTTGGTCATGAGGAAACAGCCAGCCAGTCTGCAAAATAAATGGGGCTGGATCTTCAAGAATGTCAAGGTCATAAAAGGAAAAAGAAAATCTAGAGTAAAGGGGAATAAAGAGATCCCCAAACAAAATGCAGAGTGTGATCCTTGATGGGATACTGATGGGGTAAAAAACAAGTATAAAAGATACAGGACAATAGGGAAACTCTTGAGTATTGGGTTGAATACAAAATTGTAAAGTTTTATCAATCTTAAATTGAAGTGGAGTAATTTCACTGCTGTTATACAGGCGAATATCCTCGTTCTTAGGAGACATGTTGAATTATTTACATGTAAAGTATCATAATGTCTGCAACTAATTCTTAAATGGTTTGGTCAAATGGTCACTAATAACAAATATTCAAATATTCATAGAAATGTTTATAATTGATTAAATAAATGGTATATTGTAACTCATTGACCTACCGTTACCAATTTTTAAGTTATACATTTACAAAAGTACAAATTTAGGAGGATATGCATTAGATGGCAGTAAGTAGAAGGGAAAAATATGCTACATTCCATGAATAATAAATGCCTCATATATGTATTTCTAGTCATAATGTAATTGTTCATTTGCTCCATGGGAATTATCCTCAGGGTGGAACATCTGTAGCAAATGTTTGACTAAAGCAAGGCCTTTACTCTCCTCCACCACACCACCGCTCTTTACCCTACCTACCAGCTGATCCATAATCAAGGAATTCAAATTTAAAATTGAACCTTCCAAATAGAAGTTCTCAAATGAAAGGATGCAATACATTCAGAAGGAAAATGGCAATGGTTTTCAAAATATTACCCATTTGGGACTGCCCACATCAACACTTCCTTCAGTTTGTTCAGTCATTAATAAGAAACTCATTTTATTTGTATAACTAATTTTGAAATAGCCCTCACTACTTCTAAATTGTGGAAATTATCTCCAACATAGGTAAAAGATTTCTCTTTGCTTTTTGCTTGTAAAATGGTAGTTAAATTGGACAATAAGCAACTCCTCAAATATCCAGCTCAGTGATATCTAAAAAGTGAGGAAGATGCTCACATAGAAAAAAAAATATGCAGGTAAGATTCATAGGCAATTTTTACTTTGCCCTCTTTTATCAATTAAAAAGAAAAGGTACAACACCACAATGAATGACATCACTCAATCAGCAGTTAAACCCTAGGTTCCCAGCGTTCATCTTGCCTCAGGTATTATTTAAGCAATAAATCCTAACAAGGTGAGCTTTATCATCCCACACTGTGTCTCTGGCAGGAAAGGGCAGAAGGTGACAGCAAAAACCACTAGGAACAAGATAATTCCTGACAGCTGCTGCTTGAGCACAAGTTAAACTGAACAGTTTATCTCAGCATGAAGATGTTATAAGGTTTTATGTTTAATATTTTTAAATTAACATAAAACCCAGAGAAAGCAGTTGGGCAATCTTTCACAAACATGACATACTACAATCATTGTATAAGCCGGATTAGTACTTATTACCACGCTACTACAGAATTAAGCTGTTTTTAGACCACCAAAGAGCTTTACATTGCAACTTTTGTCTCTGCAAGAGAAACCTATATTTAAAATGTCTGCTAAATTCAAATTAACAGCTACATCATTAGCTCACCATCTCACCAACAGTATAAGTAAGCTGCTATTAAAATCGTCTAACCAAAACGGTTCTGTGTTATAAGAACGTTCTAGTATTTGGAATTGTATCCATATACATGCTTCAAGTATTTCCAATATACATTATACCTACAATCTGAGTCACATTTGCTTAAGGAATTATTCAACATAATTAAATTCAAGATTTTATTTTTCTTTGATTCAGTATGAATATACTTGCTGTTTGCCTTTCATCCTATTTTCTTTTTTTTTTTTAATTCACATTTTGGAATCATTCAAATTTATTTATTTATTTGAAGTATAGTTGATTTTACAATATTGGGTTGGTTTCAGGTGTATAGCAAAGTGATTCATTTATATGCATATATATATATAACATATATAATGGAACATCCTATTTTCTTGATGAATCAAAAGAGGTGTTAAAATATACCTAAGCAGTGTAGCTGCGTGACTACTGTTATCAGGATGCATACTTTTATACCTTAAAAGTATGAAGTATGAAGGGGCAGTGAAACGAGAAACAGAGGACAGGCATTCAGGATTCTAACCACTGCCATATACAATCAAGGAGAAAATGCTTCATGGACTAGTTACTCTTGTCCAATAAGATCTTTTCAATAGCCTCCCACTTTCCAAAACCATTTATCACATAAAGGGATACAGAACACAATTTAACACAGATACTAATTTACATTGTTATTTATTCTTAAACAATTTCTTACAGGGATTCCACAAGACTAACAGAAAAATAAATGCCTTCTTCCAGCTGTGTCACTTTGCTCAAAACTCCTTTGAATACTCAAACTTTGAATTCAAAGTGTGAATACTCAAATTTTGAATATTCAAAATAAACTCCTTTTCCAGATTCACATTGCCCAACCTCACTACCTAAGTCTTTCTTCATTCTTTTGTTGCCTATCTTGAGTATCTGTTCCTTAATATCTGCTTCCAGGATTTTAGATCCCATACCTTTTGTGATATAATATTTTCTGTATGATGAAAAATATCCCTATCTATACTGTTCAATATAGCAGCAGTTAGCTAACATGACTATAAAGCACTTGCAATGTAGCTAGTGTTACTGAAGAACTAAATTTTAAATTTAAGTTTAAATTAAATTAGGCATAAAGTACTTGGAAGGCACAACTCAGATGGACCAACTTCCTTTAACCCAACACTCCACCCATCCTATCTGAATGCAATGCCTCACTGAATTGATTTCTTTGTACAGACTCTTGATTGACTTATGATAATTTAATTTCTAAGTTCCTGCTGACTTACTGTATTTTACCAACCAGAGTCTCCAAATCTAAAAGTCCAGAATGATAATTTTTTACCTTCTGATAATTAGAAAATACATGTTCTTTACAGAAAATGTTTTAAATGTAAAAAACATAAATGAAGTATTGCACAACCACCCTGGAAGAGATGGCTACTATTTGCATTCTGGTGCTTATTTAGTCAGTCTACATGAAGCATCTATTATTTGCAAGGTACTGATTTGAAAGATGATGCTGTGACAGTGCTGCACTCAATATGCCAGCAAATTTGGAAAACTCAGCAGTGGCCACAGGACTGGAAAAGGTCAGTTTTCATTCCAATCCCAAAGAAAGGCAATCCCAAAGAATGCTCAAACCACTGCACAATTGCACTCATCTCACATGCTAGTAAAGTAATGTTCAAAATTCTCCAAGCAAGGCTTCAGCAATACATGAACCATGAACTTCCAGATGTTCAAGCTGGTTTTAGAAAAGGCAGAGGAACCAGAGGTCAAATTGCCAACATCCGCTGGATCATCGCAAAAGCAAGAGTTCCAGAAAAACATCTATTTCTGCTTTATTCACTATGCCAAAGCCTTTGACTGTGTGAATCACAATAAACTGTGGAAAATTCTGAGAGATGGGAATACCAGACCACCTGACCTGCCTCTTGAGAAACCTATATGCAGGTCAGGAAGCAATAGTTAGAACTGGACATGGACCAACAGACTCGTTCCAAATAGGAAAAGGAGTATGTCAAGGCTGTATATTGTCACCCTGCTTATTTAACTTACATGCAGAGTACATGAGAAATGCTGGGCTGGATGAAGCACAAGCTGGAATCAAGACTGCTGGGAGAAATATCAATTACCTCAGATATGCAGATGACACCACTCTTATGGCAGAAAGTGAAGAGGAACTAAACAGCCTCTTGATGAAAGTGAAAAAGGAGAGTGAGAAAGTTGGCTTAAAGCTCAACATTCAGAAAACTAAGATCATGACATCTGGTCCCATCACTTCATGGGAAACAGATGGGGAAACAGTGGCAGACTTTATTTTTGGGGGCTCCAAAATCACTGCAGATGGTGACTGCAGCCATGAAATTAAAAGACGCTTACTCTTTGGAAGGAAAGTTATGACCAACCTAGATAACATATTAAAAAGCAGAGACTTTACTTTGCCAACAAAGGTCTGTCTAGACAAGGCTATGGTTTTTCCAGTGGTCATGTATGGATGTGAGAGTTGGACTGTGAAGAAAGCTGAGCGCCGAAGAATTGATGCTTTTGAACTGTGGTGTTGGAGAAGACTCTTGAGAGTCCCTTGAACTGCAAGGAGATCCAACCAGTCCATCCTAAAGGAAATCAGTCCTGGGTATTCATTGCAAGGACTGATGCTGAAGCTGAAACGCCAATACTTTGGCCATCTCATACGAAGAGTTGACTCGTTGGAAAAGACCCTGATGCTGGGAGAGATTGAGGGCAGGAGGAGAAGGGGACGACAGAGGATGAGATGGTTAGATGGCATCACCGACTTGATGGTTATGAGTTTGAGTAAACTCCAGGAGTTGGCGATGGACAGGGAGGCCTGGCGTGCTGCGATTCATGGGGTCGCAAAGAGTTGGACATGACTGAGTGACTGAACTGAACTGA
Source organism: Muntiacus reevesi (assembly GCF_963930625.1). Classification (NCBI taxonomy): domain Eukaryota; kingdom Metazoa; phylum Chordata; class Mammalia; order Artiodactyla; family Cervidae; genus Muntiacus; species Muntiacus reevesi. The sequence goes on from NC_089251.1 coordinate 219,357,597, forward strand.
AACTAAATGATGGACCCAAAAGGGAGAACAAAGTAGCTAAGGCAAGAAGAAAACTGGCAGGTTTAGAAACTGAGTCAGGGCCAAGGAAACTGGAGCCATTTATTCACCAAGTCCCCAGAGCAGATGCTGAGGATGCCAGTGGGCCTCGGTGAGACATGAAACGTACTTTTATGGTAAGAGCAATGGGAAGAGAATAAACGGTTCTAATTAGGGAAATAACAAAACAATAAATGTTTATTTGATGGATTTACCTTTATTCTTTCATTTTGCAATATGTATAAATTATTACAATTTGAATTTTTGCTTTTCATATATTACATGCTTTGCTATGTTAACAATTTCCATAGCATATATTTTAACAGATTTCAAGATACAATGTGTCATAATGTCATCAACTGGAACATGAGTTTTAGATATTTAGATATATGTTTAGATTTATTTAAATACATAAAGTCTAAATTTTTTTCTTATATAATCTATGCTTCTATTACATTTATGTATTTATGTATTTCGTGAGTTGTTTATTATTTTTTAATACCAGAAAACATTACTCTGACTGCAGTGTGGAAAACAGACTGCAAACGGAATCATTTTGGAAGAAGGGACAATAGGAAGGAAAAGACACCATGGTGGTTTGAACTAAGATGATAGCATTGATGGTGCTGAGAAGCTTCTGATGGGGTTTGCTGATGAACTGGATGTGAGATGTGAAAGAGAAGAGTGTCATCCTTTCCTCCACTGTGTCACTTTCAAAGTGTGTTGACAGTGTTTCAATGTAACCGGGAGCTCAGTGACACATACACGCATATATGAAAATTATTCCCAAACATTTTAAAAGGCTTTGACTTAAATATATTTTTTAAATTTATTAAAAAAAAAAAACTGCATAGAAAGATAACTGAGTTCTAATCACTAATCCCTGATAAAAAACATCATTTTAACTATGTTTAATTGTCAGTTACTTGATCTTAATTAGAATACATCCACTGCACGCTGAAATGCTATGGATTCTCAAAAACCTTGAAGAACATATATAATCAAACATTCCCATTTGCTGAAACAATTAAAATTATAAGATGAAAGTCATATTTAAAGGGAAAAGAAACAGGGAATTCCGTGAAGGTTCAATTGTTAGGACTCAGTGCTTTCACTCCTAGGGCCTGAGTTCGATTCCTGGTTGGAGAAAGATCCTGCAAGCTGCAAAACACGGTCAATAATAATAATAATAATAAATAGTAATAAAATAAATTAAGGAGAAAGAAATGTAGTCATTTAGTTTGCTAGGTTCTTGTGGGAGATAATTTACAAGCTAATAGTTTCCCAAAAGCTGTCCCATGATGTAGCATCAATTAAGAGGTTAGTTTTGGTTTCTTCCACTATGTAATATTTTTTTCCTGTGCTTATCATGAAGGCTAGGAGAACACAATACAAAGAATACGTGCTCAAAAGGCAGGGTATTGAGGTCTGTAAGCAGGACCTTCCACTAAGTAGTATCTCCAATTGGTTTCTTAATATCTATCCACCCTACCGTCATCAGCAGTCTGAACTGCCTTACAGATGCTTCAGGAGACAAATTATGTAACACCTGCAGTGCTTTCTTAGCTAGCAGTGCCACTTAAATCCAGATCACTCCAGCAACTCTCAAGTATTTTAATTCTTCAAGACACTCAGTAATCATGTTTGTAACAAGAAAGGAATTAACAGGAAGGGAAGATGGGCCTTATTATTGAAAAAAATAAAAATAAACTGAAATTTTTACTGTGTAAAAACACTTTTTATGTATTTGGGGACTAGAATCTGTTAGGCATATTCTTGTAAGGTACAAAAGAACAAGAGCCAATCAGAACTTCTATATATCTATTTTAGACCATCTATCAATAAGTCAACAAATCAAAATATTGTCAAGCCTTTTGACTTGACAAGCTAAGAAGTATATCATCCCAGTTCCAAAAGAGTTGACAATATAATTGGCAAAACAAGCCACAAGTACAGGAAACATTAAATAACAATAAATTTTTAAAAGTGTAAGTAACAGGATAGGCAGCTCTGTCCTGCCCAAGAAATGTCCCAAAGCAGGGCAAGACTGATTACGAATGAAGGCACAGGCGCTAAGCTCCTTCAGTTCCGAGGAAGCACAGAAAGTCAAGCGCAGCGGGAAACCAGAAGTCTCAAGTTCACTGAGCATAATAGGGAAGGCCTGCGTTCGGAGGTTTTGGGTCTGGAAGGATCAGTGTTAGTGAAACAAATCAGAGAGGAGGGACAATTAGCTAAAGTCAAGGGTTTGAAAAAAATAAAAGGAAATAAACAGGTAAAACTGAAAAGGTTTTAGAACCTAGAGGTAACCGAATAAAGTATTAGAAGTTCATGAAGTTCATACTTTACCTGCTAACCATATAGGGATACCTTGTACATTTACTATCATACCAGGCAAGCTTTATTTTTTCTTACTGTCCTTAACTGAGTTAAGAATGCTCACTCGCAAAGAAAAGTGGTAGTAAAACAAGAGAATAAGGAATCAGATGAAGTACCACCATCACTACCACTCTCGAAATAAGGAAGGTTGCTCTACACATAACCAAATACAGATAAAACCAGTTCATTTAAAAGCGTGGCTGTCCATCATTACTTTCTGATAATGAAATCCTTAATACAAGTTTTTGAAAGTGCATCTTCTCGTTTAATCATTATCCTAAGAGATGTGTCCCATTATTCCCATTTTACCATTTAAGAAGTTAAAATACAAAAGGTCTGATTAAGTGCTAAGACAATAGCAGTTACTAAGAGGCAGAGCTGAGTTTCAAGTCAAATTGATCTGGACTCAAAGCCCCTGCTTTTATAGTTATTCCACACTGATTCTGAATCATCAGAGATTAGAACGTGACAATGTTTCCTGTTAACTGTACTTATGAGAGTCTATGTCTTGAGAAATAAAAGAATATAAGGTACAAACCTGTACTAACCCGGACTGTTTTGTTTCATCCCTTCATTCATCACATATTTACTGAGTGATTATAGTGTTACACAAATTGTGGAAAGGTGATGACCATCAATGAAGGATCTCCTGAAGAAATACAATCTAGGTACCACTCTAAATAATAGGAAGGAGTCAGCAGGCTGAAATAACAAGGAGTTGGTTGCGATAAGGGGATAGAGAGAAGTGGATGATATTAAGAGCAATGAAGGAAACAGAAATGTCTGACTTGGTAATGGGGAGGAGAGGGAGAGGTTAAAGTTGACTCAAGGGTTTCTAGCTGTGTAATCAGCCAGGTAGTAGTACCACTCCTTAACAACAAAAAAAGAGAGAACATATCAGCAGCTGGAGTAAAGGAGAAATACTGAGACGAATTTTACAAATGTTGAATGTAAGGAGTATAGACCAGTGAAAGAAACTGCACTGGAGATTTAATTAAACTAAAGGGCTTGGTCACCAAATGTGTCTGTTAAAAATGCAAGTTTGGACTGTTATATAATTTTACAGATTATGCCATATGTTTCTGACACATTTCATATGGTATCTTGCTTCCTCCCATTAAGAGTATATACTCCTTGATGAGATAGATTATATCTGTTCTCCTTTTCTTTAGTATCCTTAGTTTCCCCAACATGACAGTTGCTACTCTGGATCTTAAGTTCTTTACATCAAGCCTTATATATATCTTCCTTGTTCACCCCCTTACCTCAGGTGCTCAGTAAATGTTTTCAAATAAATGAATCAATCAATCATTCATTCATTCACTACTTCAATTATACTGAGAAAATCAAGCCAGTTGATTCTCTATTTATAGTAAAGTGTTCAATATAACATTTACTCCTACCATTAAAAAACAAATTGGAAAGAATCTCAGGCTGCCTAAAGAAAGCACTTTCTTACTGTGACATCCAATACAATTCTAGGAAGTGTTACCTGATACTGTGTTTGATGGAGTCCAGGCTTCCCTGATGGCTGAGACAGTAAAGAATCTGCCTGCAATGCAGAGACCCGGGTTCGATCTCCTGGTTGGGAAGATTCCCCTGGAGAAGGGAATGGCTACCCACTCCAGTATTCTTGCCTGGAGAATTCCATGGACAGAGGAACCTGGCAGACTATAGTCCATGGAGCTGCAAGGAGTCAGACAGGATTGAGGGACTGACACGTCCACATTCACTTTGATGGAGTCCATTACTTTTTCCTAGGGTCCTTAATAATGTGCCAGGCACTGTTCTCTGCTTTACCGTGCTAACGTATCAAGGACTGAAGATGCTATCCAAAAGACAAGGAACTCCTGGGGAAAGGTAGGTGTCAATCTGATATAAAGATCTGGAATGTACAATATAATGATAATAATTCCTGTCATCTTCAGGGATTCATGATCATCAGACTTGAAGAAGTTAAATCAATTAACATGCAAAGCGCATCTAACTTGCTGAGTGTGCTGGGAACACTTCATATGGTGTTTTATCTCCATAAACTAATATAATTAGTATGTGAAATATTTATAATTCACCTCATGATTAATCTATCGTAGAAAACTATTCCTTAACAGCAACATATCACTTTATATTGGAATATCCATGCCACTCTTGGAGTTCATTTCTAAACACTATAAAGCTGGAAGACTAGACACCCAAGGTAATGGATATAACTCCTTTGTCACTGCAGCCCAACCCTACCAGTGTTGTCGAAGATCACACACATTTAAGGACACACTGACCAGTCACGTAGAAGCTATTGCTTAAATAGATGCAAAAAGCTCAGTTCAGGCACAAGCCTAAGAAACACACCATAGGCAAACACAGAGTTGCTTTTAGATATTATCATCATTTAGGCTTGATTATGACCCAGGAATAATTAAAATAATCACAACAACAATAATAATAATATCTGCTTCTTGGCATCAACTAAACTATTCCTAATAATCATGGAGAGAAAGGTATTTTGTGCCCAAATAGCTAATAAACAAGGATAAACATGATAGTCCGATAATTTTACTGAATCACCTTTACTGCTAAAATTAACAAGAACAAAGAAAAATACCTCCTAAATATTCAGTCTTTTTATAATCGATCATAAATCTAAATTTTTCCATGCTTATGAGTATTTCCTTTAAATTTGCTTCCAAGAGTCCTATAGCCTACTGAGTTGGTCTATCATTTGATTTGTGACATTTTGTTGCTATATTTCTCATAGAGATTATTCCTGTGTTTTGATTACTTCTCCTATGTTTGTTTTGGCAAGTCCAAGACAGTTCTTTGAAAGCTTCCCTGAATTTGGTGCTTACTATGCCATCTGAAGAAATACCTTCCCACAAATAATCTATTTAGTATCCCCAATGTTTTGCTATTTTACTCATCACTTTAACTATAAGGATATCACTAAGTAATTAATTATAAAAGTTAGTGCCAGCAGATTGCACTGTGCACAGTAGGCACTCAGAAAGTGTCTGGGAGGGAGAAATGTTAGCTAAGGGAGCGCACCACAACAGAAAAAGAATTTGATGCTTCCCTGGTGGCTTCGTGGTGGGGACTCCGCCTGTCAATCCCAGAGACACAGTTTCCATCCCTGGGAAGATCCCACATGCTTGGAGCAACTAAGCATGTTCGCCACAACTGCTGAGCCTGTGTTCCACAGCCCAGGAGCCACAGCTACTGAGCCCACACGTGACATCAATCACTGAAGCCCTGACACCCTAGAACCCGTGTTCCACAGCAAGAGAGATCTCCGGGATGAGACCCCCACGCACCGCAAGTGGAAAGTAGCCCCTTCATGCCACAACCAGAGAAAAGCCCATGCAGCAAGGAAGACCCAGCACAGGCAAAAACAAATAAATAAAAATTATTAAAAAAAAAAAAAAAAAAGAATTTGAAGGGATGAGTCCCCAGATTGTGTCCTGGTCTTTTACATTTTTAAAGATGAGACATTTGATAAACATCTATTTGCTGATTCCTGTTTCTTTTTCATCAAGCCAACAAGGTGAAGATTCTCAGATTGTTTCCCAATCTATAGCACAGAAGGAAAACACTTAAAAGTGTGTTTTTTGAAAGATCTGAACTTCTCATTTGAATAGAGTAAAATGAAAATTACAAATTTTTCTACATGGCTAAGTTTCACAAATAAAAACTTTTTCAGTATGCTTCCCTTGATCACAACTGAAATAACTGCCCCCCCCCCTTTTTTAAAGAAATTAATATGTACATAGGTATGGGGGAAAATAGATGAAAAATACAAGATGCTATATAAACAATATTATTGAGATTATTTTATGATGAAGTATTCAGGTCATTCAACACAACCTACTTGACAGGGTAAGTCTCTGAGATGCATCTCGTTCTCCCCTACCAAGGTCACACTGAGAGGCACAAAACGAGGTCACTTGCCCTGGGTTGGCTAGCTAGCTAGAAGCAAAACGGGAACCAGGATAGTCAGTAATAGCAAGGAAGTCATGGTTACTACTAGTGAGCTGCCAGTAGTGAGGACAGCTTCAACTTAAACACTGCGGTGAAAATATTCTCCGCTTAAAAGGGGGCCGGAGGAACCCATTCACTGAGGGGAAAAGAAACAGCTAGAAAAACTTTTCTTTGACAGTATTTCACCCTTTTTTCCCACATAATAATAGACAAAAGTACTCAAACATGGATATAAATACGCATTAGAGGCTCACCACAGATACCCATCTGAGACTCAATGTTATTTGAATTTCCCCTTGCCTACTACTGAGGCTCACATGCCATACATAGGTCACAAAAAGCCATCTAAAGCCTCTCTCCTGTGCAAGACATTTACACCTAAGGCACAGCGTGGAAACATCTATTCATAATCAGTCCATTCCTTTCTTTCCTTTCCTCAACTTGTACATAACAGTGGCCAGGGAATCTCAGGAAACACAGATAACCCATCAGAGAGGCAAACAGGGAACTTCAGGTTTGGTATGGAAAAGCCAGAAAGGTTAGAGGAGAAAACACTTGAGATGGACATTAAAGATGAGAATTTTCAGTTCAACAGTGTGTTAAGGGCAGCGCTTGGAAAGGGGGCAGATTATGTGTTTCTATTAATGCTGCAGAGAAAAAGCAAATACCTGGAACCATGAATATGCACATTCTATTCTACTAAGAAAATATTCAGCATATTTTGTACTATTTACATACTTATAAATTTATCATATAGCAAATAAGATAAAAAAGATAAGTTAAATTTGACATCTGCTCTTCATCTCTGTATTTGGGCAACTGAGAAATAAACAATAGGCTGAAGTTGTATGAGAGTTGAAATCTGACATTTTAAATAACTTTGTTTTAAACCCCAAGTTCATTTATACTCTTATTATTGCTTACTGCCGGGGTGATGCCAGCTCACTGCAAATAAGTTTCATGACAAATTGCTCCATTGCTAAGTTCCCAAAATGAAATGCTTTCAGATAGGACATTCTACTAACTTCTTGTAATAGATCCTTGTCTTAAAAAACACTTTCAAAGGAATGTTAGTATTTTGCCACTCCATAGGAATCTGTAACAAGGCGAGAGAATCTCCCAAGAATATTCCAACAGTCCTTGAAAAACTAAGACTGTCACAAAACCTGAGCATCTGGCAACTCTGCCACCATGAAGTATCCATATGGAAGACACCAAAATGTGTCAAAGTACCCAAAATGATTCTGGATGGTGTAGGAGATAGAATAAATAATTCAGTATCGGCAACACTTTCAACAGCAGGTAGTGGATATGCTACCTGCTTTTATAATGTGCCAGAATGTAACATAAGTGTGTGAGGCTGTGTGTGTATGTGTGTGAGAGAGAAAGGCAGAGAGGATATGAGTATACATGAGGCTAAGAGCTATTTTTACATAGAAATATTTCTTAGGTAGTTTTACTTGTAGGGACATCAGATATCTGTAAGTATAGGTTTATATATACACAGAAAAAAAATGGAGTCACTGAAAACTTTTTAAGATAAACATAGCAACAAATATATTACTTCAGAGTCAATGAAAAAATACTGCACATTAACTTAACATTATGGTTGAAATTGTACATACAAAAAAAGTCAGAAAATCCAAAATTATAGTTCCCTCAGCAACTATGACTGTGTCCTTGTGCATATATGAATATTTTGCATTACTATAATGATGATACATTTCAGCATTAATTTCAGTTTATGCAATGTGATTGAACTAGGATTCTTTTGGGAACTATAAACTTTGAATTTTTGGACTTTTGTGAATGTAAAATCTTAACCATAAAATTACATTAACATGGGTGTGGTTTCTGCATTTTATTTTCTGGCATTTAAAAACACAATAAAGACCGAATGGTTGACAACATTAAAGTCGTAAAAGATTGGTTGATTTGCAATAATACAAAAAAGATTTGATACAGAGTCTAAGACCTTAAAATAGGGATATACAACTAGAAACAAAAAATAAATGTCCTTCTGAAGATGAATCAAAGACAAGAACAGGCAAGACATCTTTCCAAAAGTGAGCTAATTTACTTTTTCTATAAAATGCTAGCTTCTAATTAGAAGGTACTTTCAATTATATTTCAACATGTCTATAAATACTGATACAGAAATAATTCTCTCACTACATATTGCTCTATCTTATGAAGAAAAAATAGTATTAAAATGGCCCCTCACATCCTTAAGAGTAAAGCCGGTTGGGAGCCACTTTTCCTTCTTGCATGTGTAACATGATAGGACATAATGTATAAGATGAAATTACATTACCGTCACCAACTACTTCATGACTATGAGCCTGAGGCTGATTCAAAATATGGTTCACAAAGAAACAGATACACAAAAACTAAGTTAAGCTTAAGAAATAAGTAACTGCTTTACATAATTATTGAAGTATTATACAACTGTGGAATAGCTGGGAAACGAATTAAAGAACAGTGACATATATAAAGAGTTCAGGAGAGAAGAGTCCAAATCACATTTGTTCTGGAAAAAAATTACAAATACTTTCATGAAAGTGGTATTTCTTTCAACTAGTCTCACAGAGTAAGTAATTTTACCACAAAATGAAGACATTTCAGAAACACAGAGGAGCCTATGGAAAGATCCAGAAGTAAAGAGTTGGAGAACAGAGTTTGGCTGAAGAGGAGGCTTGTGGATGAGGTATAAAAGGAAAAACTGTAAATGCAGAATAAATATACGTTGTAGAGGACTTTGAAGGCACGACTAACAAAGGCTGACAAGTCCTTAACTGCAAAGTGGGAGTGGAAAGGTAGGGTGGGGTGGACTGAACTTCATGTGCAAAGATGCTATATTTTTAGAAGAGAAAGAAAAAGCAAAAATAATAAAACAAAAACAAAGAAACATAAACCTTACAGCAACAGGATAGACGACACAGTAGGAGAAGTAAAGACTGAAGAGAGGGGACCTGTTAAAAGATTATAGTAATAATTCAGACAAGTCACAATGAAGGCCTGAAGAAATGTGACAACAGTAAGACTCAAAAAGGAGGAGAAGGGATTAAAAGGTGCTTTCAAGATTTTGAGATACAATGACGGTTGGAAAACTAAAGGAATGACTAAAGGAATGACTGAGTACTGTTAGTAAATCTTAGACTAAAGCTATCAAGTTCCATACAAACAAGCATTCCTGCAAGAAAAAAAAAAAAAAGAAAAAAAAAAGCAGAAGTTAGAAATAAGATCCTGAAGATACTGATTACACCAAAAGAAATGATACTATTTTTAACACCTGTGCCACTTACAAATTAGTGCCTCTACTCTTTTCTATCCTTATAGGGTCAGTAAGGTAAGGATATTTGTTATACAAATAAGAAAACTGAGGATCACAAGGATGACTTCCACACCTCATACGGGTACAAAGTGGCAAAGTTAAGGCTTGAGACACATTTTGGAATATTTAGTAAGAGAAGTTACTTTGAAAGTATAAATAAGATCATCTAAAAGTATAGAGATAAAGATAAGTTGTGTGCAGAACTGCAGAAAAATATAAGATTGTAGACCAGCAACTGTTTTAATAGTCCAAGATGTGAACAAGATGCCTAGTAAAGGGTTCCAGGGCTTGGTACTCTACAGGGACTCAATGAACCTCTTTCACATCAACTGCTAAAGAGGAGACAGCACTAAACATGATCTCTGTATCTGCAGTGATACATGGAGTAGCTCTCAAACGTTTTAAAGCAACCACTTTTCTCAAAGCTTCCCTACACAAAGCTGTGATACATAATATACATAAAAACACTTAAGTAAAGCCAGAATAGATGGTCTGGAACATAATTCAACTTGAACTCTTTTCCCTTCCTCTCGCAACCCTTCTTTGCATGTATGTAGCATATATACCGGAGAAGCCAATGGCACCCCACTCCAGTACTCTTGCCTGGAAAATCCCATGGATGGAGGAGCCTGGTAGGCTGCAGTCCATGGGGTCGTGAAGAGTCGGTCACGACTGAGCAACTTCACTTTCACTTTTCACTTTCATGCATTGGAGAAGGAAATGGCAACCCACTCCAGTGTTCTTGCCTGGAGAATCCCAGGGATGGGGGAGCCTGGTGGGCTGCGTCTATGGGGTCGCACAGAGTCAGACACGACTGAAGCGATTTAGCAGCAATAGCAGCAGCAGCAAATACACTCCTAAGACAAACTCACACAACCCAGAGAAAATATTGAAAATCCTCTTAGTCATAAAGGTGATGTGATTTGAGACCTCTGAGTGTGGCATGGGAGAACTACAGGTAATACATGGTATGAACAGTTCAAACTGAAATCAAGTACCAGCCTTGATTCTTAACTAAACTCTCCATTGTCATGTGCTTCCATTAGCAGGAATCCTCCCTTACTTCTTTCAGGGATTTCTCCATAGTCAACAGCTTTCTTAGATTATGACCAACATCAGCAGATTACTTGGATATCACCATTGTATACCATGGAATAAGTCCTTTTGAAGGAGGTCACCATTACCACCATTACCCTTACCATAGTTTGGCCTCCTGCCAAGCTACAGGGAGGGACACAATCCCACAAAAGGAAATTGAATTAAAGATTTACTGAGCAGGGCCCCAACCATCAAAGCAAGACCCAGACTTCCCCACAGTCAGTTCGCTCCATAAGGAAGTTTCCACAAGCCTTTTATCCTTATCCATCAGAGGGCAGACAGAATGAAAACCACAATAACAGAAACCTAACCAAATTGATCACATGGATCACAGCCTTGTTTAACTCAATGAAACTATGAGCCATGCCATGTTAAGTCCACCCAAGACAGACACATCATGGTGGAGAGTTCTGACAAAATGTGGTCCACTAGAGAAGGGAATGGCAAACCACTTTAGTATTCTTGTCTTGAGAACCTCATGAAGAGTATGAAAAGGCAAAAAGATAGGACATTGTAAAGCTGAACTCCCCAGGTCGATTGGTGCCCAATATGCTGCTGGAGAAGAGTGGAAAAATAGCTGCAGAAGGAATGAAGATGCTGAGTCAAACAAAAACAACACCCAGTTGTGGATGTGATGGTGATGGAAGTAAAGTCAGATGCTATAAGGAACAATACTGCATAGCAGCCTGGAATGTTTGGTCCATGAATCAAGGCAAACTGGAAGTGGTGAAACAGGAGATGGCAAGAGTGAACATCGACATTTTAGAAATCAGTGAACCACAATGGACTGGAATGGGTGAATTTAACTCAGATGACCATTATATCTACTATTGTAGGCAAGAATCCCTTAGAAAGAATGGAGTAGCCCTCACAGTTAACAAGAGAGTTCAAAATGCGGTACTTGGGTGCAGTCACAAAAACGACAGACTGTTCTCTGTTCGTTTCCAAGGCAAACCACTCAATATCAGAGTAATCCAAGTCTATGTCCCAACCACTAATGCCAAACAAGCTGAAGTTGAACAGTTCTATGATGACCTTCATGACCTTCTAGAACTAACACCATAAAAAAATGTCCTTTTCAACAACAGGGGACTGGAATGCAAAAGTAGGAAGTCAAGAGATACCCGGAGTAACACGCAAGTTTGGCCTTGCGTACAGAATGAAGCAGGGCAAAGGCTAACAGAGTACTGCCAAGAGAAACACTGGTCATAGCAAACACTCTCTTCAACAACACAAGAAATAACTCTACACATGGACATCAATGGATGGTGAACACCAAAATCAGATTGATTATATTCTTTGCAGCAGAAGATGGAGAAGATCTATACAGTCAGCAAAAACAAGACTGGGAGCTGACTGTGGCTCAGATCATGAATTCCTTATTGTCAGAAAGAAGACAAGTGCAGAAAGAAGAGAAAACCACTAGACCATTCAGGTATGATCTAAATCAAATCCCTTACGATTATATAGTGGAAGTGACAAACAGATTCAAGCGATTAGATCTGATAGACAAGAGTGCCCAAAGAACTATGGATGGAGGTTTGTGACAAAGTACAGGAAGTAGTGATCAAAACCATCCCCAAGAAAAAGAAATGCAAAAAAGCAAAATGGTTGTCTGAGGAGGTCTTACAGATAGCTCAGAAAAGAAGAGAAGTGAAAGGCAAAGGAGAAAAGGAAAGATATACCCATCTGCATGCAGAGTTCCAAAGAAGAGCAAGGAGAGATAAGAAAACCTTCCTCAGTGATCAGTGCACAGAAATAGAGAAGAACAACAGAATGGGAAAGACTAGAGATCTCTTCAAGAAAGCTAGAGATACCAAGGGAACATTTCATGCAGAGATGGGCACAGTAAAGCACAGAAATGGAATGGGCCTAACGGAAGCAGAAGATACTAAGAAGAGGTGGTAAGAATACACAGAAGAACTATATAAAGAAATCTTAATGACCCAGATAACCATGATGGTATAATTACCTATAGCCAGACATCCTAGAGTGCGAACTCAAGGAAGCCTTAGGAAGTATCACTATAAACAAACCTAGTGGAGGTGATGGAATTACAGCTGAGCTAGTTGAAACCCTAAAAGATGATGCTGTGAAAGTGCTGCACTCAATATGCCAGCAACTTTGGAAAAGTCAGCAGTGGCCAAGGGACTGGAAAAGGTCAATTTTCATTCCAGTCCCAAAGGATGGCAGTGCCAAAGAATGCTCAAACTACCACACAATTGCACTCATCTCACATGCTAGTAATGTTCAAAATTCTCCAAGCAAGGCTTCAACAGTACGTGAATTGAGAACTTCCAGATGTTCAAGCTGGATTAGAAAAGGCAGAGAAACCAGAGATCAAATTGCCAACATCTGTTGGATCATAGAAAAAGCAAGAGAATTTCAGCGAAATATCTACTTCTGCTTCATTGACTACACTAAAGCCTTTGACTGTGTGGATCACACCAAATTGTGAAAAACTCTTAAAGAGATAGGAATACCAGACCAACTTGATTTCGTCCTAAGAAATCTATATGCAGTTCAAGGAGCAACAGTTAGAACTGGACATGGAACAATGGACTGGTTCCAAATTGGGACAGGAGCACATCAAGGCTGTATATTGTCACCCTGCTTATTTAACTTATACGCAGAGTACATCATGTGAAATGCTGGGCTGGATGAAGCACAAGCTGGTAATCAAAATTTCCGGGAGAATATGAATAACCTCAGATATGCAGATGACACCACCATTATGGCAGAAAGCAAAAAGGAACTAAAGAGCCTCTTGATGAAAGTAAAAAAGGAGAGTAAAAAAAGCTGGTTTAAAACTTAACATTCAAAAAATGAAGATCATGACACCCTGTCCACCACTTCACGGCAAATAGATAGGGAGACAATGGAAACAGGAACAGTCTTTATTTTGGGAGACTCCAAAATCACAGCAGATGTTGAATGCAATCATGAAATTAAAAGATGCTTGCTCCTTGGAAGAAAAGCTATGACCAACCTAGACAGCATAATAAAAAGCAGAGACATTACTTTGCCAACAAATGTCTGTATAGTCAAAAGTATGGTTTTTCCAGTAGTCATGTATGGATGTGAGAGTTGGACCATAAAGAAACCTGAATGCTGAAGATTTGTTGATTTTGAACTGTGGTGTTAAATCTTCTCGACTTTTGAGAGTCCCTTGAAACGCAAGGAGATTAAAGCAGTCAATACTAAAGGAAATCAGTCCTGAATATTCCTCGGAAGGACTATTGCTGAAGCCTGAAGCTCCAATACTTTGGCCACATGATGCAAAGAACTGACTCATTAGAAAAAACTCTGATTTTGGGAAAGATTGAAGGCAGGAGGAGAAGGGGACGACAGAGGATGAGATGGTTGGATGGCATCACCGATTCAATGGACATGAGTTTGAGCAAGCTCTGGAGTTGGTGATAGACAGGGAGACCTGGTGTGCTGTAGCCTGTGGTGTCGCAAAGAGTCAGACACCACTGAGTGACTGAACTGAACTAAACTGATACCATGGAAATGGCACATTTCATTGAGTTCAACTGCCAGTAACTGTCCTGCTTCAACAACCTATTATAGAACCTCCTTGCTCACTGCATCATGTAACTGACCATGCCCCGTGATTCACAGATAAGTCAGAATAAGAATGGCATAATGTTCGGAGATCGAAATTAGAAAACTTCTCAATTTGATATCTTAGAGTAAAGGAGTTGTGTACTGTGACCATGTTTCTGATATGATCAGTTATGTATATGATGAAGAAGGAAAGGATCTGACAGTACCTAGAGCTGAAAAAATGAAAGAATTATTGAGCCTTTTTAATAGCAGACTTGCAATGTTGTTTCACTTTTATATAAATTGTAAATGAAAAATTCAGTCCAACAGGAGAGCAAAAACACTAATCATTATAAAAAAGCATCTAGTCCATCCAAATGGCAAAAACCATAATCATCATAAGATTTTATTATGGCAGGACCTTTATACAAATATGAAGTAATATATAAAGAAAATCACGCACTGATTCTTGGATAATTTATTCAAGGAGTAACTTATGAAAATTCATCAATAAGAATAAATGAGGCAACTCAAAGACAGCTCACCATAGATTCTCTTTATGCAACTCCAATTTTAATTTAGTCTGTATTGATGGATTCTTTTATATCATGTGTTATAGTCATGTTAAATCTAGACACAACATGCAATGCATCCAGAGCGTACACAGTACAAAGATGTCTGGATGTGACATAGAGAGTTCTTCCTTTTTCCTTCAAGTGATATATAGTTCAGATGTAAAAGGTTCTGAGGAGATTTAACAAAAGTCAGTGAATGCATTTTTTTCCCATATGCATTAAAATTCATCTTTTACTCTCTTGATTTTACACAGTAATTTGTCTTTGCAGAAATCACCCTGCTGACATTGTCCTGAGTAGTCTCAGGTCTCTGAAACAGAGGTTGACATGGCAAAAAAAATAGAGACAGGCAAAGGATTGGCCCCAGGACACAGCACATGTCGGGGGCAATGTGATCACCTATAGCACCTGCCATCTAAGAAAACCGTGGGCCAGTCAAAGGAGCTTGGTCCAAAGAGCATAACTTAGGCAAGACATAAGTTGAATTCAATAAATAAAGCAGAAGAATAAGGTTTCCAAGAGAAGTCTCAATCAGAATTAAGGAGGCAAGCCTGGAAAATCCTGTTCAGGTGGCAGGGACTATGTCTGACTGGGAATATGGAGGGGACGCAGTGGCAGGAAGTTAAGAAAGGGGTCACAAATGCCTAAAGGAGACTGCAGGATGAAGGAGGATAACTGGAGAGAAGTGGGTACCACGGAGAAGAGGCCTGGCCAACTCAGCTATAACTGGAAATTGAAGGATGAGAAGAGATGAAGGGAAAGCAACAAAGTGAGCGCCCAGGGCTGATCCCATGGCAACTGGCAGCAGAGGGGTGTGTAGGGTGGAGGGTCAGCCGAGAGAAAGCAGGATGATAAACAGCTGTGCAAAAGAGTCTACGATCTGGGGTGGATAAAGCTAACTCCAAGTCACATCAGCGGGTCTGAAGCTAAAGATGTATCTGCTGACTCAGGTAAGAAGTGCTCAGGTACCGTGCAAGACTCGGCCTGCAGGTAGGGGGCGTCGGTGGACCTCGCTGAGGAAAGCCAAGGCTTGGAACAGAGATAAAGGTGAGGAGAATGACCCAAAAAGGTTTCTGAATTATAATATATAAACTTAGTACAGACTACAAAGTAACCCCATAACATGAAAACATATCCAAACAACAAGTTAGTACTCTATTTTTACCAAAAAAAGGATCTTCGATAATATTAAGGAGTAAAATTAAAACTTCTTAAAGTACAAAATTATAAATATACTATTATTACAATAATGTAAGACTAGATACACAGGAGAAGATGATAAGGAAATAAGACTACAAGGCATAATAGCTGCTGGGTTTATGGATTTTCATATTTTATCTCCAAATGTTATATCCTGTGACTGTATGTATTTCTTTTATAATTAAAAAAATGAATAGCATTAATAATAAAACTTTCAATGCATGCATGCCTGGCACCTTTTGAATTATTTGATTAAAATAATTTCCATTTACAATATATTTCCTGGGTAAAAAAGCAAAGAATATACCTTATGCTTTTATAAGGACACTGAAGTCCTCAAAAAAGTCTCCTAAAATTGATAATCTCTATAGCTAATTTGTATAGCACTCAAAGATACAGTTAACCTGAAGAGACAACTTAAATTTATTTTTTAAAATTCCCTTTATTTTTAAACATAAAGAATATGTGCAATATTACCTTTACACAACAGTAGAGAAAATTAAAAGCATTATTGTGGTGTGTTACAAAGCAAACTATTTGGGAAACAGTGCCAGAGACTGTACTTTTTAAAGTGTGAGAATCATGTCATCTCCATACTTTGAAAAACTCCACAATGCACAGATATACTATTTATCAGTTGCACTAGGATTGTGATTAACAGCAAGGACTCTGAAGGCAAACCACCTGAGTGCACCACTTACTCTTCAGGTAGACTACACAGGTCTGCCATGGGATTTAAGGGCAGACTATCTTGGCCCATCTACCATGGGCTATGACAGTAGACCATCTGGTCTACCATGGAATCTGAGGGCAGTCTTCCTGGGTCTACCATGGACTCAGAGAGCAGACTGCCTGGGTCTACCATGGACTAGGGGGGCAGACTATCTGGGTCTACCATAGATTTTAAGGGCAGTCTTCCTGAATCTACCATAACTCTGAGGGCAGAATATCTGCTCCACCAATTAGTACTAATAGTTATGTGATCTTGGGCAAGTTGGCTTATTTACCCTCTGTTTGCCTCAGTATCCCCATGGGTTTAAGGTGGCTGATAACAGTACTCCTCTTTCAGGGTGGTATGGTGATATATAAAGTGTTTAGACCAGCAACTAGCACACTGTAAGAAGTACTTAAGTATTGGAAACTATTTATCATTACTATTAATCAGTACTGTATAGGGAATGAGATTCCAATTAAATGAAGTTCAAAATACTACAATACTGGTGAGTTTCTATATTCCTCATTCTACAGCTTATGCTCTTTTATTTTCTGTTTTCATAAGATAACACTTACCAAAATTATTATCAAAAAATTCTCCTACAAACGAAGAGCATTAGACTTAATTACTCCTATCTTTAGGCAATAACCATTTTCCAGGGCCACCATAGTTAAGTTAAATCCTACACTTCCTAGAATCTACTAAAAGAACATTTTGTCAGTCTTCCTTCCAAACACAGTGTGTGATGATCCAATTTGGTTAAATTTTGGATTACTGGCAATTGTAAACTCATCTGGGAGTAATTTTTCTCCATCGATGACTTGTGCTTGAGGTGGGAGAGGAAAAATTAAAATCTTTTTATTGCCAAAATCATTATATGGACTGCCTTTGAAGTCTTTTGCAATGAATTCAGTGTTCTGTATACACTAGCCACCCAATTCTAAGAACTCCAAGTAAATGGGCTATCAATTCAATTCAAATGATATTTTGATATGCTACTTTGATGCTAGGATTAAAATTCAGGGGAAAAGTAAATAATGTTTATAAAAGATTCTGGTTATGTTTGTTCTTCAACTTTTTTTTTTTTTTGGCCACACCACACAGCATGCAGGATCCAAGTTTGGCAACCAGGGACCAAACCCATGGGCCCTGCAGTGGAAGCCCAAAGCCTTAACCACTGAACAGACAGGAAATTCTTTCAATTTTTAAAAGTATGTTTCAGGTCAATTCAAAGTTAAGCAAATTAAACAAGGTTAAGTAGAGTTCTTCCACATTTTGGCTCTTGGACAGTTTGATCAGTGTACACATAGCATACTCATACTGTTTATGAACATGATGCTGACACTAAAGAGAAAGTTCAATCTTAGAGTTTCAGTGCCGCTTATTTGGTAATGGCTCCCAGATTTGGATTTCAAACCCAGACTTCTCATCTAACCTTCACATATTTAGCCATTTGTTGGAAATCTTTCTAGGGAAAGCCCATTGGCACCTAAAATTCAAAAGGTCCACAACAGAACCCATCATCTAATCCAATGAATATGTTCTTCTGTTGTATTTATTGTTATAGTTGACAACCACCCATCCACCAAACCAGAACCCTGAGTCATTCTTCCCTTTTACTCACTCTCCCTAGATGTCCATAAATAACCAATTAATGAATTCTGTCCATTTCCTGAATATTTCTGAAATCTGTACTTTCAATTTCATCCTTCTTCTCTTTTACATAGTGAAGCCTGTTTACTGAAAAATCTACCTAACTAACCTTCTTATTTCCAAGCCTGACTTCCCAACAAGTTCATTCTATACCTGGCTACAAGAGGCACATATCAAGAAGGCAAAATCCAGCCAACTCATTCCACTGTATGAAACTCAAGTCCCTTAAATTAGGATGTGAAATGTCAACCTGCACTGATCTCCACCTAGATCTACAAGCTCCTCTCCTGTTCCAATCTCACACTTTGAGCTTCAAGAATAAAATGACTACGGTTCCTTACACACACCAGGTTGTGTCTTTGCTAACTGCTACCCAATTAGTATGGTATGCCACTATCTCATGCTTCCTTCTCAAATCAACCCACTACTCCTTTAGCATCACCGAAGAATCAGCTGCCATCACCCCTCCAAGGAGGTTTCCTAAATCTTTTAGCTAACACTTGACTTGGATTATGTCCTCCTCTTCAATGTTCCCATATCTTTGCATTTACCCAAAAAAAATATAATTGTTTTCTTATCTGTCTTCAACTAGTCATCCAAGATATTGAAGGTGAGAGTTTATCTCATTCTCCCATCTTCGTATCCCCAGTTCCTGGTTATTGATAAATAATATGCTAAATATGTGTGTGTGTGTGTGTGTGTGTGTGTGTGTGTGTGTGAGTCATTCAGTCATGTCCTACTTTGAGATCCTAAGAACTATAGTCTACCGGGCTTCTCTGTCTATGGGATTCTCCAGGCAAGAATACTGGAGAGGGTAGCCATTCCCTTCTCCAGGGGATCTTCCTGATCCAGGGATCAAATCCAGGTCTCCTGCATTGCAGGCAGATTTTTTACCATCTGCGCCACCAAGAAAGTTCATATATAATAATAATAATATATACATAAATACACACTAAATTTTTGCTTTGGTCACATTATCATATATCAAAATTTTGATATGAACAAAATGAATACAAATTAAAGTGAACACACAGCACTTTATCATGACAGTAACTGCTTGATAAACAAGCAAATACCATAATTTTATGTTATGCTCTATTCATTCATGCTAAAGTCAAACATGATTTCATCTTCTATGTTAATGGTGATTCTAATATTCTTCAGACCCCACAAGTGGTTTCTTAGTTCTTGCATCTCAGAACCAAGTGTCTGAATTCTCTCCACCCTGTATCCTGTCCTCGCGCCACAACAGACTCCTCACCATTGCCCCAAGCACATGTCTCAGGCTCTGCATGAAACACTGAAACACCACGTCCTCCTATTTCCCTGTCAAACACATCCTGTCATAAACTTCAGAGCTCCTGCCCTGGGCACTTTGAGTCATTCTACCAAGATTTTATTTTCACAAATCTTTGCGCATATCTCTGGCATTATAATCATTCCCTTTGCGAGACAGTGTGCCCGCCCAGTCTCTGCAGTAAGCATTCCTTCCCTTTTCCTGTAACACAGATGGTCAATCAGGTTAATTTATGTATTCTAGATGAATTCATCCCTATTTCTATTCCCATCCATTAGAACTACTGAACGGATCTGTTTTTAGCCACAAGCTCTCCTCCTTAAACAAATATTCCCTGTGAAAACACAATCATCCTTACAACTTCATGAATGATCTTCAAATGCAGATCTCTAGCTTTCATCTATCACTTTAACTAAAGTCCTCTATTTCCAGTGACCCCCTCCCCCCAAAAAATGCCTGCTTGCTCTTATTTTCAACACAGTATATTAATATTGGGCTAACTCATCCTCTTCTTCCCCCATCTTTTCTAGCCCTTCTCAACTTTACTCATCCTCCCAAGAGCATAGAAATATGCTTACATCCCTAGGGTAGGGCTGAAGGCATACTTGATTATTCCCTTACTCTTAACTCCCATAACCAAGTATCACCAAGCCATACTAATTTTTACTATAAATAAAGATGCTAAATTTGCCTCTTCCCCCACCCTCCAACACTTAGTTTTTTTCAGCTCAGACCACAAAAACTGAGTACCCTCTTAAATGATTTCCCTGTCTTCCACTCTTTTGTAACATATTGCCTCCATGTTAATTTTACCAAAACACACTGTGACTAACTCAATCTGCCAAACCCTTTGAAAAACTACCTGGCTCTGAAGAAAATCAGAGCAAGAGACCAATTTAGGTTATTTTAAAACAAAACATTAGGTAATTCTAATCCTCTAAATCTTCTAAACTAAAGACTGATTAATGGGTAGAACCTTGGGTTTCTTGTATTTCAGTCTACTACCTATTTCATCGTTTAAACTGACAGAGTTGCTTTCTGAGAAAAGTCTTGGCCCTGCCAGCAGATCCTTCTGCAGCTCAAAAATATAAGCCAGATTTTAACTTTTATAACACAACACCATCTTTGGCAACTACAAAATTAGGAACCGTAGCATATGGATCTTCTTTCAGTAGGCACAGAATACCAATACCTTAGATATGTGCTACTGACCTGAAGATTATTTGCTCTAATACATACTAATATATTTATAGGTAAAATGATATGATAAACAAGATCTGCTTCAAAATATTAATAATCCAGTATGGGTGAGAGGTGAGTAAAGTAGAAGAGGGTCACGGATGAGAAAGAACCCATCATGAGTTGACAATTATTGAAGTTGAGTGACAGGAACTTAGAGACTTATGCTGCTATCACTATATTTATGTTTGAAATTTTTAAATAGAGAATTAAAATAAATTTGAAATCAAATATTATAAAATATTTTCAGTATTGGCCATGGACAATGGATACTTATCCCCTTCTATATCTCTAAATATTCTTTTTAGTTCTCTAAAATGAATAAGAATTACTTAGAGAAATTTATAGGGCTTTCCTGCTGTCTCAGACAGTAAAAAATCTGCCTCCAATGTAGGAGACCCAGGTTCAATCCCAAGGTTGGGAAGATTCCCTGGAGAAGCGAATGGCTACCCACTCCAGTATTCTTGCCTGAAGAATTTCATGAACAGAGGAGCTTGGTGGGCTATAGTCCAGGGTGTCACAAATAGTCAGACACAACTGAGGGACTAACATCTTTTAAAAAATTCATAGAATGTTAAAACTAAAAAAAAAAAAAAAAAACTATGCTCTCTACATCAGCTAGGCCTCTTCTTAATCAATATTTGAAAGAGATGTGTTCATTATTAATTCCTAACAGTCACTGAAACTTTATCATTTTTACTATCAAGTGAAAGAATCATTAAGCTATGTACCTCCACTATTTTACTCTGGTACTCAGTAGAGCTATCTTTATAAAAAAAAAATTATTAGCCTAATTGCCCTTTTCACTGAAGGATGTTCCTTGAACCAATGTAACAGAAAACTAATCCACATTTTTTTCAAAGAAATGCTGCAAAAAATATCCATTATTATATTCATATCCCTTATAATAAAGATCTACCTAAGCCCTCTTAGAACTATGGGTTTTAGTATGAGCTCCACACTAGAATCACCTGAGAGATTTAAAAATTTCTGATGCCCAAGTCATACTCAAAAGTTAGCAAAACAGAAAAAGAGACACAGATGTACAGAACAGACTTTTGGACTCTGTGGGAGAAGGCGAGGTTGGGATGTTTCGAGAGAACAGCATCGAAACATGTATATTATCAAGGGTGAAACAGATCACCAGCCCAGGTTGGATGCATGAGACAAGTGCTCGGGGCTGGTGCACTGGGAAGACCCAGAGGGATGGGGTGGGGAGGGAGATGGGAGAGGGGATCAGGATGGGGAACACGTGTAAATCCATGGCTGATTCATGTTAATGTATGGCAAAAACCACCACAATATTGTAAAGTAATTAGCCTCCAATTAATAAAAATAAATGGAAAAAAATAAATAAATAAAATGTAATTGAATGACTAAAGAATAAAAACAAACAAACAAACAAAAAAATTTAGTAAATTAGAATCAGAGGAGGTGGGATTCCGGCATCACTAATCTATGGGGCTAGTGGGATCCCAGTTCCCTAACCAGGTATTAAACCCAGGCCTAAACACTCCCACGGACAGAGAAGTCTGGCGGGTTTCAGTCCACACGGCCACCATGAGCTGGACATGACTGAAGCAACTTAGCATCGTGCAGCTGGGCAGTGAAATCACCGAATCCCAACCACCAAACCACCAGGAGGCTCCCAGGCGTCGGCACTTTTTAATGTTCCTAAAGGATTCCAATGTGCAGTCCGACTTAAGAGACATTGTTTTAAAACTATATAAATTAGTGACATAGTGTATATTTTTTGTTAGACAAATTTTCAAGAACATACAAAAACAGACAGCATGATAAGCCCCCATGTATCCAACACACAACTTTAACAGCCATTAAAATTTTTGCCAAAGTTGGTTCAACCCTCCTTCCCACTCTATTTTTATTTATTTTTTGCTGGAATATTTTAAAGCAAATGTCAGAAATAAGATCATTTCATCTTTCAGCACTTCAGTATGCAAACATTGTTTCTTATGATTAACTGACTTAATTCCTTTTTATTAGACAATGAGAGGCTTTGAAGAGCTTAGTTTTTTTTGTTGAAATGGATTAAGTTTCCTTAAATTAGAATATCTAAAATACCCATGTTTCCTCTATCCCTGTTATAACTTGGATTTTTTATTTTTGTTTTGGTTTTAATGGTTTTCAGTTATATTGTACACGTGCATTTTAATAAAAAACAGCTCTTTCATTGCAGTAAACATTTCATTGCAGTAAATGTATCATCATATTACTGTCCTCTCAAGAATATATACAGTATCTACTCTGCCTATTATTTTGG
The DNA here is from genome assembly GCF_963930625.1 of Muntiacus reevesi. Classification (NCBI taxonomy): domain Eukaryota; kingdom Metazoa; phylum Chordata; class Mammalia; order Artiodactyla; family Cervidae; genus Muntiacus; species Muntiacus reevesi. The sequence goes on from NC_089251.1 coordinate 219,380,922, forward strand.
GTTGGCCAAAAAGTTCGTTTGGATTTTTCCAGACCACCTTAGGGGAAAACCCAAATGAAGTTTTGGCCAAGCCAATACCAAGTCAAATCCCTCAGTTTGACTTCACATTTAGTAATGTGTATTTTTACTAATTATAAAAGTAAGATATAGTCATTATAGAATAATTTGGAAAATATACAAATAGAAAAAGAAAAGAAGAAAACCTATTCCTTTTCGTAAACATGGAAACACATTTGACAAAATTGAGATGGTACTATGTGGACCATTTTCATAATACAATTTTTACTTAACATTCTCATGAGTATATTCCAAATCTTTAAATCTTTATATAAAATGATATTTAAGAATTATGGAATTAATATTCTATGATATGAATGTACTATATTTTACTAGACCGTTACCTTATTACTGGACAGTTGGATTACTTTCCAATGATCATACATAATTCTTTGCTGATAATTCTAATCATCTTTTGGTCAAAATCAGTGAAGGGTCTGAGGTTTTGTTCTACTTGGAAGTTAACAAGTTAGCCTCCCAGTCTTCCAGATGCTGACAGCAAAGCTGACACTCCTGAGTCAGACAAAGGACATATATGTATATGCTCTCCAAGATTATTATGTGTGGCTGCTTGTCCATGTCCACCCCAATTTAACCCCCAGTAGAGTCAGATGCCAACGCCTCCATGAAAACAAATGACCCCCTGCTCTGAATTCCTGATTGTACTACATATTTCTGAACCTCTTCATCACATATTATGTTAAGCCGTCTGGGCTGACCAAGTGACTTGTTTTTAAAGATTCATGATAGTATTAAAAGACTTCTAACATTTAGGAAGATCTCTAACCTTCTCAATCCTACCAGTGTCAAAATAACAGAGCCCAAATTCTGATTAATGCAAATAAAAATCTTTATATATAATAATTATGCAGAAAACTGGCTTTTTTTAGGGAGTAAATCAATAATATTCTTTGGGTTGATAGGCAGTCAATTAAAGCAGTGCTGAATATATCAATATTTGGATGAAATATTTTTAGCAAAATGTTTCCTGTGATACACATTGAGATAGTACAAATCACAGACACTTAAAACTACTTCCCAAAGAAGGACAATGCCAAAGAATGTCCAAACTACTGCACAATTGCACTTATTTCACATGCTATCAAGGTAATGCTCAAAATCTTTCAAACCAGGCTTCAGCAATATGTGCACTGAGAACTTCCAGATGTACAAGCTGGATTTAGAAAAGGCAGAGGAACCAGAGATCAAATTGCCAGCATCCACTGGATCGTAGAGATAGCAAGGGAATTCCAGAAAAACATCTACTACTTCTGCTTCATTGACTATGTGAAAGCCTTTGACTGTGTGGATCACAACAAACTGGAAAATTCGTAAAGAGATGGGAATAACAAACCACCTAACCTATCTCCTGATAAACCTGTATGCAGGTCAAGAAGGAACAGTTAGAACTGGACATGGAAAAACTTGATGGTCTCAAAACTGGGAAAGGAGTACGTCAAGGCTGTATATTGTCACCCTGCTTACTTAACTTATATGGCATCATGAAATGCCAGGCTGGATAAAGCACAAGCTGGAATCAAGATTGCTGGGAGAAATATCAATAATCTCACATTCAGATAACACCACCCTAATGGCAGTAAGCGAAGAGTAACTAAAGAGCTTCTTAATGAAGGTGAAAGAGGAGAGTGAAAAAGCTGACTTAAAATTCAGCATTCAAAAACTAAGACCATGGCATCTGGTCCCATCACTACATAGCAAATAGATGAGGAAAATGTGGACACAGTAACAGATCTTCTATTCTTGGGCTCCAAAATCACTGAGGATGGTGACTGCAGCTGCAAAATTAAAAGACGCTTGCTCCTTGGAAGAAAAGCTATGACAATCCTAGACAGCATATTAAAAGAGACATCACTTTGGCAACAAAGATCCATATATTCAAAGTGATGGTTGTTCCAGTAGTCATGTACAGATTTGAGTGTTGGATCACAAGGAAGGCTGAGTGCTGAAGAACAGATGCTTTCGAATTGTGGTGCTGGAGAAGACTCTTGAGAGTCCCTTGGATTGCACGGAAATCAAACCAGTCAATCCTAAAAGAAATCAGTCCTGAATATTCACTGGAAGAACTGATGCTGAAGCTGAAACTCTAATACTTTGTCCACGTGATGTAAAGAGCCGACTCACTGGAAAAGACCCTGATGCTGGGAAAAATTGAGCGAAGGAGGAGAAGGGGGCAACAGATGATGAGATGGTTGAATGGCATCACCGACTCAATGAACATGAGTCGGAATAAACTCCACGAGTTAGTGAAGGACAGGAAAGACTGACGTGTTGCAGTCTGTGTGGTCTCAAAGAACTGGACACAACTTAGCAACTGAACAATAACAACAAAAATCACTAGAGCAATATTGGAATTCACCATGATAAAGATGGCCTCCAAAGATCCAAGAATAAAATTAATAAAGTGGGAGACCAAATAATTTGAGGAATAGAGCCATTAGACTGGAACAAAAAGCAGATCACAGATACCAGAAACTTGCAGTTTCTTGCAAAGTACAAAAAAGTATGTTCTTCAAGATAAAATCTTCATTACAGTAGGCATTTTGAAAACCAAAACTACCTATTTTTGACACAAAAAATTATGATTCTAAAAATATACTTTAAAATTGTATGTGTCCCCAGAGTTTTTGAAGTATTTTCACATACCCAGTGTAAGATTAAGGATTACAGAAACTTTATTTAAAAAAATGTTATCAGAGGGAAAGCGTAAGTGCTATTTTTTTTTTCTACTAGAATTTAAGGAAACTAGAATTGAGACTGTCAGTCAAAAAATAAAAATATTTTAACTAAACCATAGTTGTATTTAGAAGGTTGAATATCAATCCTAAACATTAATTTAAATAATATAAATTAAAGTCAATTAAAATCATTTTATTTTAACAATTTAAATTATTATAATTTAAATAGTTTAAATACTATTCTCAATTAATTATGAAACACTCAAATTATTGTCCAGTTAAAGGACTTGTTTAGAAGCTCAAATTAGAAAACTCATTGCTCCTGATGAAAGTTATCTTAATAAGGAAAACAGTGGAAAATAAAATTACTCAAAAGAATTGAGATATGTACTTTGACTTGATCACCACCACCTACTAGTAAATTAGGCATGCAGAAATATATGCACATACCACCCCAGATTTGGAGGAAACAGAAGATAGATATATACTGCTCACCTAAGATTTATGACTCTGGTGGAATCAAAAATTCAATGAAGGTAGTGCTGGCAAAGGTAATGCCCTAAATGATGCCAAATGAAGCTTCTTACTTGCTTCTTTTTCCCTTCTTTATTCTTTCTCCTGTTTTAGTAAAACTCTTTATTTTACTTTTGGATATCTTAGTTGTTTTATATTTCTTAAAAATGCATACATTCAGGTATACAACATAATAATTTGATAGACTACAAAATGATCACTAAAACAAGTCTACTTAACACACATCATCACACATAATTACAGTTCTTTTTTCCTCTTATGAGGAGATCTTTTCAGATCTACTCTCTAAGAAAATTTCAAATATATAATACAGTATGACCAACTATAGTCATGATGCTGTACATCTCCAGGATTTACTTGTTTTATTTTGACCACCTCTATTACCTTTGTTTTTTGAGTGACATTTCCACTGGGTATTGAATTCTGGGTTGATAGTTTCTGGTTTTCTTTCAGCGCTTGGAAGATGTTGCTCCCCTGTCTCCTTAAGATGTTTCCAATGAGAAATCTACATAACTTCATATTGATTTTTTTTTAATCCAGATGCTTTTAAGATATTCTCCTCAACACCACTGTAGACAACAGATTCTAAAGGAGCCCCCATGATCCACCTCCTTGTATTCATGCTTTATGTAATCCCTCCCTTTGAGTGCAGGCAGGACAAGCTACTTGCTTCTAAACAACAGAAGGTGACCAAATGTATGTGCTTATGCTACATAAGATTGTATCATCTTTCCTTTCAAGAAGAGTTGTGAGGATACAAGCAGCCATGTTAGGACAGTCCACATGGCAAGAGAATGAAGGTAGTCTCTGGGAAATAGCAAGCAAGAAACAAAAACCCTTATTCCAACAGCTCACAGACAGTGAATACAACCAACCACCATGTGAGTTTGGAAATAGATCCTTCCCAGGGTGAGTCTCAGTCGAGACCACAGCCCTGACCAAATTAGGAGGTTCTCCAGTTTGGTTGCTGAAAATGGGCACTATATCTGACCTTTTGGGAGTAACGGGCATCATTCTTTGTAGTTTTCTCAGATGGTTCTTGCTTTGGCCTCGAGAGATTCCTAACATTCCCATGCATGTGCTAATTTGCACTCAGATGAAAGATCAACTGGGACCCTCTACAGATCTCCAGGATTCTCTCTTTGAGCAGCTCTGTCTATTCCAGCATTGTTTTTTGCTTCTTTTTTAAATCTATCCAGACTCTTATCTCTAGCTCAATGCCAGTGGTCCTACCAGTTTCTCCCTGGATTCCTCCTCCTTGTATCTGGGTTTAGAAACTCTCCCAAGGCAAAAGAGTCTGGGTAATCATCAAGCTCACCTCATTTCTTTGCTCTTTCTCATGGGTCATTGCCCTTTGTTGATTGACGTCTAGTGTCTTAAATGGTTTCATATATATTTTGTCCATTTTTTGTTTCAGATGGAAAAGTAAATCTCATTACTGCTATTTCATATTGGATGAAAGCAGAAGTCCTTCAATAAATACATTTAACCACAGAACTAAAACCAAAACCAATGTGGGAACTGAGGTGGCAAAATAGAATATGAAAGGTATTTCCTCTGACCACGTAGACAAAATACAACTGTAGGAAGAAAACTAAATTTGGGTGCAAGAGCAGATTCACCTCTTGTCTTAACCATAATAGCTATTAGTGTCCAGATACTAATGAAAGCTTATAAATCAAACAATAGAAGTATACGCATAAGTATATTGGTTAAAAAACACAATAATTTCAAAATCAGATGGTAGAAAAAGAACAATGGAAAAGAAAGTGAGTGAAGTGAAAGTCACTCAGTCATGTCTGACTCCCTGAAACTCAATGGACTATAGTCCATGGAATTTTCTAGGCCAGAATACTGGAATGGGTAGCCTTTCCCTTCTTCTGGGGATCTTCCCAACCCAGGGATCAAACCCAGGTCTCCCACATTGCAGGCGGATTCTTTACCAGCTAAGCCACAAGGAAAGACCAGACAAGAAAGTGAAGACACATTAATTTTATTATTATTCATCAAAAATAACAAATAGGTACTGTCTCAAGAATTAGAGAATTCAGAGTACCATATAAAAGTATAACTATGAAGGGAGACAATAGAGAAAAAATGTAAACCTTCCTAAACATCAAAGGAACTACACACACACACACAATTCTATAGGAAGAACATTTTTTTTCTTTTTCTTTTTTTTAAATACCTCAGAAAAAGCACCGTTGAGCACTGAACAACTCAGTGTTAATCTGTGTGTAGTTGAGCCTCCGTATCTGAGGCTTTTCTACATCCTCACATTCAAACAAACAAGAACCATGTAGTACAATAGAATTTACTACTGAAAAATATCCTCATACAAGTGGACTTGCACAGTTCAAACCCATGTTGTTCAAGGATCAACTGTAGAGAATCTGACAAAACAAAACAGACAAAAAAAACAGATTTCCATAAAAGAAAAAGAGGAAGTTGCTCCTCCACAAAATCCACCACCATCACCACCACCAGACTTGCCCAGTGGCTCAGTGGTAAAGAATATGCCTGCAGTGAAAGAGATCCATGTTCAATCCCTGGGTCAAGAAGATCACTTGGAGGAGGAGATGGAGACCCACTCCAGTATTCTTGCCTGGGAAATCACACGGACAGAAGAGCCAGGCAGGGTCACAAAAGAGTCAGACGTGACTTACTGACTAAACAATAACCAACAATCACCACCACCACCCACCTCAAAATAAGGCACTAATCTCATATGGTTTCACAGAGGAATTCTATCAAAATTTTAAAGGTTAGGTAAGTCCATTTCTTTTTAAACTACTATTAACAGGAGATGGTGTGCATGCTCACTCACTCAGTCATGTCTGACTCTTTGGGACTCCGTGAACTGTGGCCCTCCAACCTCCTCCATCCGTGGGATTCTTCGGGCAAGAATACTGGAGTGGGTTGCCATTTCCTACTCTGCAAGAATCTTCCCGACCCAGGGATCGAACCTGTATTTCCTGTGTCTCCTACATCAGCAGGTGGATTCTTTAACACTAAGCCACCTGGGAAGTCAAATAGGGAGTGGAGAAACTCCCAAATTATTTTATTTTTATGAAGTGGGTATAACAAAAATGGGTGAATCTCACTTAAAAACAGATGCCAAAATCTGAAATAAAGTATTAGCAAAGTAATCTAGCAAGAACTGAAAACAGAATAAAACATCATGAACAAGTTATTCTCTTTCCAAACATACAGACATGGTTCAGTATTAGTAAATCAATAAGATCCATCATTTTAGTACTTTTAAAAGAAAAAAAAAATCACATAAACATGAGTAGGCATTTAACCAAATTTAACTATTCTTTTTAAAATTCAATAAAATTTTGGTTCTTAAAATGAGAATCCATGATTCTTTTTTACTATAATATGTTCAGTTCGACTTAAAAGCCAGCATCATACTTAAGAAGAAGAAATATTAGAGTCAGCAACAAGACAAAATACCCATTATTGTCACTATTATTTAGCACTGTGCTACAGGAATTCATCAATAAAATTAGACCAAAAAAATGAAAGGTATAAAAAAACTGGAAAGCAGATAAATTTATCAGTATTTGTGGATAAGATTAGAAAGTTCAAGACTACTACAACTAGAGAATTTAGTAACCTTACAGAGTATAAAATTAATGTTTATAAAATTATTACAATATATATAAACATATATAAGTATTAAAAGAAAATACTGCATAAATAGCAAAACATATATACATAAATAAAATTTCCTAGGAATAAAGTTAAGAAACATGTAAAACCTCTATGAAGAAAACTATTAAAGTATTACTGAAGGTACTCAAGGATGATTTGTATAAATGGTAAACTGTACCAACACCTTCGATAGGAAACAAGACATCAATTCTCTTTGAGTTTATCTTGATCACAATTAAAAAGGGTGTTTTTGTTTATTTTAAACTAGATAAATGGATTCTAATTTTCATAGATAAAGAACAAAGAAGCAATAGCCAAGAAAATCCAGGAATTGTGCAGGGCAAGGGGGGTGAGGATCAATTGGAGATAGAAACTAACCCTATCAGACATTTAAGACATTTCAAAATCTCAAATATATAAAGTATAACGTTGGTTCAAACATAGACATAAATCAATGAAAAAGAAGACAGAGTCCAGAAATACATAGAACACACAATGAGTTAGCATGGTGATAAAGGTAGCTTTCAAAACAGGGATGAACAATCCAATAAACAGTGTTGAGTCAATTTCATAGCCATTTAGAGAAGAAATAAACTGGGATCCAGTCCAGGATGCAAAATGACAAATTTCAAAGGGTCCAAATGTTTCTATATAAAAAATATAACCAAAGAAGTACTAATTGGCTGAATATACCCTAGGAAGTAACTTTCTCATAGGTCACGGTTTACTATCCAATGAAAATATGTGAACCATTATTGTACGAGATATCTATAAACTTAAAATTTTCTAATAACTACTAAAATTTTCTAGTAGTCCTTGAAAAAAGTGGAAAATAAAATAGGTGAAATCAATTTTAATAATATATTTTAACTCAAGATAACTAAAATATTATCAATATATAATCAACATAAAACTATGAAAAATTTTGCTTTATTTGGAACTAAACATTTTTAATTCATGTGTATTTTACAGCTACAGACATGGCTCAATTCAGACTAGCCACATTTCGCAGACTCAATAGCCACATGTGGCTACCATACCAACTGGCGGGTCCTACACAGTGCAGACTAAGTTCCACAAAGGTAGGGAACACAACTGTTTTCTTCAGCTAAGTTCACCCAGTACCTGCACAGTACCCTGCATATATTTTTGTGAGAGAGAGGAAAAGGAAGGAATAAAATGGATCTTATTTGAGAAACAAAGGCATTGATACAGTAAAGGAGGAGGGGGTAAAGGCATTTGCTACATTAGAAGTCTTGGATTCAAGTCTTAACTCTAATATTTCCCAGTGGATATCTTGGGCAAATTGCAACTTTTCTGAACTTGAGCTGTAAAAGATATTTCATGCTTACTCACTGTTTAGGGGTTGCTATGAAGGTCAAATGCGAACACACAGACATATGTAAATTGTGAGGTACTTTATAAATGCTATTATATGCTGTTACTGAAGAATTGATGCTTTTGAATTGTGGTGTTAGACAAGACTCTTGGGAGTCCCTTGGACAGCAAGGAGCTGTCAGACCACTCAGTCCTAAAGGAAACCAACCCTGAATATTCATTGGAAGGATTGATGCTGAAGCCGAAGCTCCAGTACTCTGGCCACCTGATGTGAAAAGGTAACTCATTGGAAAAGACCCTGATGCCAGGAAAGACTGAAGGCAAAAGAAGAAGGAGGAGGCAGAGGACGAGATGGTTAGATGGTATCACCGACTCAATGAACATGAATTTGAGCAACCTCCAGGAGATAGTGGAGGACAGAGTCGCCCAGCGTGCTGCAGTTCATGGGGTTGCAAACAGTCAGACACAACATATCAACTGAACAACAACTAAGGTAAAAAGCTCTGTCTCCATTATCATTGTGTCCACAGGACACTAGCTTCTTGCTTTGGTCACTGTTGCCCATCTATGCCCAGCCGTGAACATGCAGGTTGAAATTATGCAGCATGTTGGTCCATGTTCTATCCTGCAGGACCACTGTTCTGATTTGTAAATTTGTGCTCAGGCTTCCCTGGTGGTTCAGTGGTAAGGAATCTGCCTGCCAATGCAAGAGACGCAGGTTTGATCCCTGGGTTGGGAAGGTTTCTTGGAGAAGGAGGTAGCAACCCACTCTGGGAAATCTCATGGACAACGGAGACTGGCATGCTACAGTTCATGGAGTCACACAGAGTCGGATACAACTTAGCGACTAAACAACAAATTTGTGTTCCCAAACATCTCTTCCTATTCCCAAACTATGACTTCTGGCTGCCCGGTAAAAAGAAGGTAGAGTCAGAGGAACATGTTATTTCTCCCCAAAGTTGCCCTCATTAATTGTCATCAAAGCTGGTATCTTGAGTAAGCAAATTAGAAAAACAAGGACACTTAAATAAACATACTTGGTCTTTCAGATTACCCTCAACCAGCCAGAGCGCCTGAACTAAAAGTCTCCTGGATTAATGTCACTAACAGCAACAGTACCTTTGTTAACTTCTGGATGAAACAGTCCTTTCATTTTCAGGTAATACAAAATATTCCTTTGTTAACAACAGAGTAGAAAGAGATTAAGCCAGAAAACCTGGATTTTTCTCTTCTGCCTGCCACTTAAAAGTGGCCTAAATTTGCACAAATAACTTAATCTCTACCAGTCCATTTCCATCTATGTTAATTGAATATAATTATGCTTTGCTTGCACAATTATTTGGAGAATGTTCACTGCCACTTTACTGAAGCTTTCCTATTATATAGAATGGCTATGGGGGATAGTATGTTATTATTATAGTGATCTCTGGCATGGCTTATAAATAAGGAAATTTAGAAAATACTGTGGTAGTGTTACTGTGAAAAAACTATATTATAATACACATGTCATCTTACTGTAGAGTTGCATGCATGCTACTAGCACATTTGATGCCAAACGTCCAAATATTTTCATTTTAATCTTGACTTTCTAATGTGGTTTAGTTATCTATTTCTATACCAGGTGCATGATGCAATGAAGATGAATGTTCCTCAAAGTAACTAATAGTAGCCAACTCTTACTCTGTGTATATATGAGCACAGAGGGAGTTAGGACACTTGGCCAGCCTTAAAGGTGAATTGCTCCTGATAGTATAAGAGATTAGAGAAAAGCCTAAAACCTGGCTCAGATGGTAAGGAATCTGCCTGCAATATGGGAGACCCAGGTTTGATCCCTGGGCTGGGAGGATCCCCTGCAGAAGAGAATGGCTACCGAATCCAGTACTCCTGCCTGGGAAATCCCATGGACAGAGGAGCCTGGTGGGCTATAGTCCACAGAGACAGAGTCAGACATGACTGAGCCACCAACACTTTTAAGACCATTAGACAAGAATCACCTACAGAATTCAGAGAGCATAATTAGGTAACAGTCACTTAGTTTTCCACACATAATGCTGGAAGAGGGGCTACATTTTAAGGCATAAGAATCCCACTTCTGCTTTCACAATCTGCACACAGGCTTCTTCCTGGATTAAACTCATAAGAAGGACTTAGTATTTAAGTTTCCTGTGAGGGGGGTCTTTGTTCACACTAAATCATAAGAAAAATTTTAAACAGAGAAGAAAAAAGTGATATACAATTTTGTAGTTCTTTGTTATAAAGTGGGATTTCTATGTTTCTTCAGAAAAATAATTTTTACTGTTCTCACTTACAAAAACTGAAGCATTCCCAGGGTCTGACTAGAAAAGCATAAAGTTAGGAATATTGCTCCATAGATTTATTCCTCCAAAGATGAAAACATACAATGGAACAAAGAGGAAAAAAGATAATCTTAAGGCCACAGATAACTGACCATATCTAAGTCAGAATTCCTTAAGGGAAGCCAAAAATTCACTGGAAGCTCACAGTTTGTTTCTTTTTTTTAACTTTTTTTTTACTTTTTTTTTTCCCCTTCAGTTAGAAGATATGCAACTTGATTGATGGTATTTTTTCCACATTGGTGACATTTTAAATGGAAACCAAGATTTTTTGGGGGTGGTTGTAATAGCTTGATGAAATCTTTAACATGTGCCAAAATGTTTCATTAATGTAAGTCAGCCAAATAATCCTCTTGTCTTGTAAAAATATTTCTTTTTAAAAAATGCTTTCTGAACTATTAAAATATTAGAGTACTCAGAGTTTAGCTACAAATATATGAGTTATATTGACTAACACTGTACCAGTATCTCTTCAAAGCAAACAGTAGAGAGGATGGGATAATGTTAGGTATGAAGCTCTCAACTTTTTAACATCAAATAATAATTATGTTTAAATTCACATAGCGATCAATAAGCTGGGATTCAACCAAGTTGCTGCGTTTCTCATTCAAAACAACTGTTTGACCTTGTGAAGGGCCAGGTGGCTGCTGCCTTGAGGTTTGTGGTATTTAGGTCATGGTGACCAGCAGCCAGTATGGATTCTCTTTTCCTCTGCCTATCGTTTTTTTTCTAGTTGAAATGAAGAGCCAGGTCATGTTTGATTAGTGATAACAATAAAGATGTATGGTATTTAAAAGTAGGAAAAGTGCCTTTCAGTCAATAGAAAATTACATACCTGACATTAAAGCAGAAAAGTATAGTGATGCACTGGAGGTGAAAAATAGGGGAATCTTAACTAAATTACAGGGAAATTTCCATAACAGATTCACTAGTAATGCTGATTTAATAACGATTTCCTGTCATGAACTGTTATTTATCATATACCACCTCTCTGACATGACACTGTATTTAATGTTTTTGAGAGCCATTTTTAATCAGATTAAACTCAAGGAAACCGATAGGTATCTGTTTGGTCTTAGCTTTAGCTTCTGTTTCTTATTTAGTCACAAGACTATTATTGCTGGAATCTTTATAAACACATTTGCCGGGATTGCCACAAGAGTACAGCTTATGTTGTGAGGTCAGAAAAATGTGTGCCAGTGGTTTTCATGATCTCTGCACAGAGCGCATTACAGAATTGTTTAATAAATTAAAGACAAGGGATGCAAAATGTGTTCCTTTCCCCCATGGGATTAAGCATCTAAAAATATAACTTATTTTTAGATTCAAGAAATAGTTTCTTAGGAACTAAGTAACCAAGAAAAATGTTCAAAGAAAGGTTGGTACAATATTATTCATTACTCAAGTATATTTACATAAAACTAAAATTTTCAACAATAAGCTCAATGTTCTAAAAGCTAATTTACCAAGCAAGCAAAACTAACTTTGATAATCTATATAACTGCTATGACATTACTTAAGATACAACATTCCAATACTATCAGTGAACATATCAAGTTGAATACCTGAAAGAACTCTGGAGTGCAAAGTTTTCCTCCTTCAAATTCAGGTTCTTGGAAAAAAGTGCTCCCTGGTTCAAAATTTCCCATGGCAGATAATCTAGCGACAATTCAATAGTGCCAAACTGAGCATTAGATAAGGATGAAGTCATATCAAAGTAAGATTAGCATTAAAACAATGGAACAAAAAAAGTAGAAAAGAGAATTTAAAAGGCAGTAAAGACTGGTCCTTTAACACTCCAAATCTCATCACAGGAAAATGTTTTCAGGCTTAGACGACTGCATAATACATGCAATATGCAAAACCACTTTGTGGTAGCTCTAACCATACTTTGTTTTTCATTCACGTAAATTGCATACCTTTGCTGAACAAACGTTATAATTAAAGCACCTGTGGCTTTGAAGCTTCCTCTTTAGAATATCTTAAAACTGTAGCAGGGCATGCATGATGGACACTGATTAGCTGCTAGGATATAATCTAGTGAACTGGTACTGAACTAAAAACTATACGGTAGCAGGCACAGCAAGTTACATGGTGCATTTTTATGAAGTACATATTATATAGGAAAAGAGACTATCTTTCAGTTGTCTGTATACAAGAACAGGAGATCTTTAAGACAGTATTAATTAATGGTTGATGCAATTACTGCTGAAGTTTAGGCTTCCCCAGTGACGCGGTGGTAAAGAATATGCAGGCCAAAGCAGGTTTGATCCCTGGGTGAGGAAGATCCCGTAGAGAAGGAAACGTCAACCCATTCCCATATTCTTGCCTGGGAAATCCCATGGACAAGAAGCCTGGCAGGCTATGGAATCACAGAGTCGCGTGGAGTCTCAAAGAGTCCGACACGACTCAGCAATTAAACAACAACATTAATAACACCATAACTGAGTGTATGAAGTTTAAGAAAAATTAAAGTCAATGCTATTATTGAGGTGTTTTTTAATATCTTTGCCATTATATACAGTTTTAGTATGCATTATTTTTGCTTAATATTGATAAAATATTTCATAAACAATTTACAGGTTGGGATTCAGGTAAGCAGAATAAACACACTATTTATAAGCACAAGATATACTTTTAAACCAACTTTTAAAATTTCACTGGATCTTTCAACATTTGTTTGAAATCCTTACAAGATATTCATCTATTTGTGGCATCATATAGGTCTGTCTCCCCATCTGTCTATGTTTTTCGTGAAGACTAGTATCTGGTACATGTTCCCCCCACCCGCCCCCCTTCCCCACTTTAGTAGCTATTCATTGGCCCACTACTAAGCCGTTTCTGCAATAGTTGTCCAACAGCATTTATCTATCATTTCTTAAAAATAAAATACAAGTTTGGTTTTTTTTTCTAATAGGACAAGCGGATAAGTAATCATTCTTTAATTTAATTTTTACTAAATTTAACTCTGTATGGTCAGAAAATTAATGTCATCAAAATTATTGTCATAATAAATAATTACATTGGCAGCATGATGTAATACTAAAATCTAAAACACTGAATTTTCTAAGAGTAGCATATACATGGTTATTCATCATAGCACTTCAGACCTATCTTTCCAAAAGTAACCTTCTTATAGTCCACAGCCAGATTTGCTAAGAAATTCACATCTTGCATGTATGGACATCTTGAGGAATCCTTTTTTAAAGGAAATCCTGGCAACCTCCTTCCCCTCCCCACTCCACTTGGTAGCCTGACTCCAGCACAAGCTCATCTGGTTTGACTAAAATCATTGCATTATTTGGCAGTGGTTTCTTCATACGTGGCGCTTGGAGCTCATTGAAGCTCAAACAGTACAGGAAATGCAAATCATGCAAACCACCCTCATGATGGCGACGTACAGTGGCGTGATTGAGCGGCAGTACGCACGACTCGTGGGCTGACCACATGAAAGGAGCCATTTAAAGACCAGATGAGCGAAAGCTGGGATAAGTTAGAGAGTATGTGTGAGCTTCAAAGCTGGCAGAACAGCATCCTTATTTAACATAGAAGGGTTTTTTTTTATTATTTTTTTTATTAATAACACCTGCCTGGGTTCTTTACGTGGAAGGAAGTTTACACAAGGCAGAGTGAGTATATTGCATTAAGTGGTCCAATCTTTCTTTTTTGAATCCTAGGTACTGTGGAAGAGTGGAGTACTTTCCACCAGTTTTTTCACAGGATTTTCTACAGTTGTTAACAATTATGGGAAATGTTTTCTTTCAGTGAACTTAAAAAAAAAAAAAGATGATCTCGCAATGTCCTACATTATCTGCTCATAATTCTTAGTGTCAGTTTAATTGCCACATGTTAATAAAATTAGTCCCTCCAACAAAAAGTAAGGAGGGAGCTACAGTTCTCAGGAATTCTGCAACAAAGGCCTTAGGAGCAATACAGAATTTGCTATTAAGAGAGTATTTGAAGAAGGCTAATACAGTAACTAGAAGAGAAAGATGGCTATAGGAAGTTTTCCCTTTCTTTTTGATAACTTATTGTTTTTTAGATGTTTCTCATTTACCACCAAGTAAAGAAAATGTAACTATTAAGAGAATAAACTCAATAACTTAAAATAATTAAAAGAAATGTTCGATTTTATATGTTTGTTTAGTGTTTTAAATTATTTTCCAAAGCCCTTTAAGTAGGCTATTTCATTTGCATTCAGACTTGAAAGCATCAAGAATTCCATTAAAGTGCTGGCTCCCTTAACCCCTTATACCTATAGCTAGAAGCTTAAATAAGTGAATGAGGAAGTTAGAAGTTTAAATAAAGGGGAAAAAGGCTAATGGAATCAGAAAGACCTATACATAGATAGCCATATGATACTGAACTAATCACTCTCTGAAACTCAACTTTCTTATATTTAAGGAAGATGCTATCACTACCCTTTGTGACCACTTCAGAGCTTCATTTGAAAGATGGGGTGCTACACAGTATGTGAGAAAACTGTACAGTGCTAAAAAAAATAAAGAAAGAAACACTCTACAATTTACGAGGCACTCACACTGTGCCAGGCACTATGTTAGGCTTCTTACATACTTTAGCTCATTTGGTTTAATTTCATCTTCACAATACCACTGCATTATTATTAGTTGCTTTTTTTTTTTTAAGAGGAGTTGGGTCAGGGAGAGAAGGAAAGGGTGGGATGAACTGAGAGAGTAACAGTGGCATAAATACACGACCATGTGGACCACGTGTAAAATAGCTATAGCAAGAAGCCACTACAGAGTACAAGGAGCTCAGTTCGGTGCCCTGTGATGACCGAGAAGTGTGGGATGGGACCCAGGGGGAGGAGAGGCTCGAGAGGAAGGGGATGTACGTACACATATGGCTGATTCATGTTCCCGTGCAGCAGAGACTAACACAATATTGTAAGGCAATTATATTTCGATTTTTAAAAAAGGAGCTGGATCCCTTCCGTTTACTTTTATTTTGGCAGCGCTGCATGGCATGTGGGATCTTAGTGCCCTCACCACCTGCATTGGAAGTGCAGTCTTAAACCACTGCATTACAAGGGAAGTCCCTAGTTCGGTTTGAGGACTGAATTACTCCTTCTGCTTTCAGCTCTTGGAAGGCATCAAGGATCCTACTGAAGAAATCAAACCTTGATCTATCTATCAAAACTATGATGTATGAATATTATGGGAATCTGAAGATGGGAGATTTAAGAGCCACCATCTACCTTATGTCCTGTTTCATATGAAACAGATATAAAAACCAGGCACTGATGAGCCACAGGTTCAAGATTTCAAAGACTGTGATGGCAGTGGGCAGAAATCTCTCCTTTTAGAATAAGCTTAGAGTTGGAGTCTGAGGAGGAAGCACTGAAGTAGATCCAGTGAGGAAACAAAGTATGAAAATAACTGGATTTGAAAAAAATTGAAGGTTCCAAACTGCTAAGTGGATTTGTGTGGGTTTTGTTTTCATTTTTCCTTTGAATGAAGAGGGCAGAGTTCATTCCTCTTCAAATGCCCCATGACAATTCTTAGCAATCTTACTGTCACATTTCCAGTTGGAAAACAAACCTGAATCTGCATCTCTTGTTTGAGCCTATTTTTCTCCATTTGCCTTCAATAGCAAGAGAACATTATTGATTCATTAAATCATCCCTTACCTTTGCCTCTAAATTATTTCCAATTCTTCTAGGATTTATTTTCCAGCCTGTTATTGATCTTCATCAGTGTCCTCTAGGTGCTATCAAATTTGCCACATTAGATTCACATTACAGAATTCAATACTAAACACTCAGGACCCACCCAGAAATGTCATCACCTACTCACCGTTCTTGACAACTCAACCTTTCCAGACCTCTCTTTTCTTGACTGTAAAATGACAGCAGGTTGATCAGAAGAGCTTTGAAGTCTTAACTGTGTTAATATCTGTCATATTATCTCAGTGCCAGGTGTTAAAATTGAAAAATACTGATTAGTAAGAAAAAAATAAAGTAGTATCATGAAAGACTCTAAAATGGGAAGCAAATAATCAACATTTTGTCAATAGCACCCAGGGCTTCCCAGGTGGCTCTAGTGGAAAAGAACTCACCTGCCAATGCAGGTGACATAGGAGACACAGGCTCAGTTTCTGGGTCGGGAAGATCCCCTGGAGGAGGGCATGGCAACCCACTCCAGTATTCTTGCCTGGAGTACCCCATGGACAGGGGAGCCTGGTAGGCTACAGTCCATGGAGTTGCAAAGAGTCAGACAGGACTGACGCGACTTAGCATGCATGCCATAGCACCCTGTGGACAACTACCTATGTGACCATAGTTAAGTCACTGAAACCTTTTTGTTGCTTTTACTGATGAACTGAAAATAATACATCACACTTTTTCACGGAGGGGGTGGACTATATAATTTCTTACTGCAACGGTTCCAGAGTAAATGACTTTATTATGGCTTATT
This sequence comes from Muntiacus reevesi, assembly GCF_963930625.1. Classification (NCBI taxonomy): domain Eukaryota; kingdom Metazoa; phylum Chordata; class Mammalia; order Artiodactyla; family Cervidae; genus Muntiacus; species Muntiacus reevesi. The sequence goes on from NC_089251.1 coordinate 219,397,998, forward strand.
GTATTTACATGATGGTACCAAGCAGTCCTTCATTTAACAATGTACGATAAGCCTAGAATGTAACAGGCATCATATGACACAGTGAAATCAAGGATGAGGGTATAATGGGTTGAACTGTGTTGTCCAAAAAGATCTATTTAAGTCCTAACCCCTGGTATTCAAGTTAGGATGAGATCATACTAGACTAGTATGGGTTCTATATCCAAAGACATCTGTTCTTCTAAAAAGAGGAAAGGACATAAAGAGACACACACAGAAAAGAAAACCATGTGACAACAGAGGCAAAGACTGGAGTGATGCACCTACAAGCCAAAAATGCCCAACACTGCAGAGATTCACTGGAAGTTAGGCAAAGGCAAGGAACGATTCTTCCCTAGACCCTGCAGAGGAAGTACAGTCTTGCCAGCACTTGATTTCGGACTTCTAGCCACAAGAACTGTGACAGAACAAACAGAGTGGTTATAGAACCTTGGGAAACTACTACACTCGGTTCCATCAGTATAATAAGCGATAGTCACCCAAATAAGCCACTCAGGCTTCCCCTGGTGGCTCAGTGACAAGGAATCTGCCTGCAATGCAGGAGCTGCAGGAGCAATGTTCAATCCCTGGGTTGGGAAGATTACCTGGAGGAGGGAATGGCAACCCACTCCGGTATCCTTGCCTGGAGAATGACATGGACAGATGAACCTGACGGGCTACAGTCCATAGGGTCGCAAACAATTAGACACGACTGAAGTGACTTACCAAGCGTGCACTCAAATTTTAAAAGTTATTAAAAGATTTCCAAGAAATATGTTATTTTAGTGAAACCAAAGACTGGCAACACCTAATATTTTTAAAAATTAAACATTCATGGCACTGAAAAATGTGCTTTTGAACAGGATAAACCACAGGCTACTATCTTAAACAATTCTAATTTCCTAATTTGATTTTTTTAAATAGACAAACCATTTGACTTCTGAACATATCAGTTTTTCTTTCCTAGAAAGTAAGATTTGACAAACATACTAATCTACCACACAAAAGTGAAAAGAAAATTAATGACATTTTACTGAACACTTTTGCAAATGTTCAGTATCATAATTATACACACATGAACACAGAGACATGAAAGATAAAAGGAAGGGAAAAAAGAAGAAAGGAAGGAAGGAAGAAAGAAGGAAAGGAAGATGATTTAGGTATAGGTAAGGTGTGGATATGGACCGAGGGTTATTATGTCTTATCTTTGTCTCAACTACAGACCAAGCATAATCAACTATTCAAAAAAAATTATTTAACTATTTAAATTGCTCACGAAGTGAAAAACAAAATTATAAAATAGCAGCATTCCTTAAAAAAGAAATTCTTGTGCTCTGATTAAAAAATAATTAAAATTACTAATACAAAACAACGATCTGTCCAATTAGCGTTGTCTTTAATTAGCAAAAACATTTAACCTCTTTAGTAAGCTTTTATGTGGACAGAATGTTTCATACTACTATAATTATCCCTTAAAAGTAACAAAACAAAAAGAAAGGAAATACCCAGCAAGTGAAACAAAGCTAAGAAAATTACTGAGCTATATTTATACTTACAATCTTGAACTGGTGAAGATAAAGTATAATAGATACTATTATTTGTACTAAGCCCGGATAGTATATCCTAGACCAGCATTCTCAACTCTGGTTTTACTTTAGAAAATCTTGCAGGATATTTAAATATAAATGCTGATGTCCAGGGCCCATCTACAGGTAGGGCTGCCCCCATGGCATCATAGGCTTTGGTCTCATAACTACAGAGGGCACCATTTATACAAGGCAATAAAACCTATAAGATGCAGGAACAAAAGTGAATACAAAGCATTAAAGATACTGAGTGAGCCACTAAATCAAACCAATTAATCATTTCTCAAATAAGAAGCACCAGACTTCAGCTCTCTGGGCAAAAAGAAGCCTCTATTGGACAGCCATTTAGTACATGGCATGCTGAGCATACTCTGAGTCCTGGGAGATTTATTTTCTCCTCCTTAGCACATAGTAGCACCCTACGTACGGTAAATATAGTATTTTGTGATACTGAGGAATTACTTAGGATTTATTAAGGTGATAATGGTATCACTCTACAGTTAAGTTTTATTTTTAAGAGATTATAGGGACTTCCCTAGTGGTCCAGTGATTAAGACTCCACAATCCCATTGCAGCGAGTGAGGGTTCTATTTCTGGTCGCTGGTCAGGGAACAAAGATCCTACAAGCCATGAGGTACAACCCCCCCCGCAAAAAAAGAGGGATTTTTATCACTTAGAGGTACACAGTGAAATATGTAATTTACTAATAGAACATCAAGAACTTGCTTCAATATAATATGGAACAGGAAAGAGCAAAGCAGATTTTAGATAAAACCAGATTGGATTATTTATAATTGTTAAAGGGTAAATAGGCTCATTAACTACGCCCCTTTACTTCTCTATATATGTTTAAATTTTTCAGTAATGTGACCACTCAAACAAATCAAAAACAGAAAAAGCAATCCACCTTTAGGAAGCAAGTTCTCTTCACCAAATGGAGACTATGCTTAAGATGAATAGTATTATCACAAGGAAAGGACCAGGCTATCATTCACTAACCATATAAGTAAGAATTATCTGTTGGAAAAGTAACCAGCAGTCAAACAAAAAGGTTTACAACAAGACATAGGACGGAGCTACAATTTAAAAGTAGTGGAAAGGAGAAATGACATCAGGCTACAAAATAAGAACTAATCAGTGACCTAAAAGAGGTCAAGAAGGTTTCTGCCCTTCAAGCTGAGGTCAAAGTTAATGCCAAAAAAGAGAGATTAGTTATAGGAATCAAAAGCAAGAAAGGGCTGAGAGAAGTAGGGGGAGAAAAGATATAAAAACTTGACATTAGAATGCCACTGATAACAATCCTAATTTACTCCTATTAAGTGGTAAATAGATGCTTATAAAAGGCAGAAAGTACAAAAATAGAACAGTTGACTCTTGAACAACACAAGTTTGAACCAAACGGGCCCATTCAATAAGTGAATTTTTTTTCAATAAATATGTACAAAATAAGTAATACTCAATTGATTCTCAGTTAGTTGAATCCTCAGATGTGTATTTGCAGATACAGAAGGCCAACTGTTAAGTTATACTAATATTTTTAACTTGAGAGGGTAACCATAAGTTGTTTAAGAGTCAATTGTATATTGAATTGAAATGAAAGATATTCAGGGTTTTCTTTAACAATAAAGACATTTTAACAGAGAGAAACGGACAAGAGGATGGTCAAATTGATGACATTGCCAAAAAACAGTGGTACAAGTAAAGTTTTTAGTGACATGGAAGGAATATGATAAATAATTAAAATACAAAAAGAGCTAGGAGGGTGTACTTCTATGGAATGATTTAAAATGCTCAAAAGGGCTACAAAAGTCAAACAACACTATCCTGAAAAGCAGTAATGAACTATTTCTACAAAGTAATCCATGTAAATGGATATCACTGCTAAGTCAACAGGTAAACCACCAGCAATTGTAAATCATTATTATTCCTCCACTCTTCCCTTCTGTCAAGATAATCTGTACACTTCCAAAAAGGTTCTGAGTTTTAACAACTTATAGGAAGTTCATGTCTAGTGAAACCTTATTTTCTCATCGCATTTGTATTCTCCAAACTAAAGTTTTTGGCCAATTAACTAAAAACCAGTAACCATTTTATGCATTTTGCCACTGTATCATGGAAAAGAAAAGCCTCAGTATTTCCATCTTATACCTCCTATTTATCACTTTAAGTTTTGTCTCATGTGCTTCAAACTCATTACAGCTTCATCTTCTGCTACCTGAAAAAGAATCTAAAAGAGAAAAGTGAAAACCACTAAAACAGCCACCTTCACCAACAAGCATGAAGTATTTCTACTAAAGTAAAGCACTGTATTGATATAAATGTAGTATTAAGCAGCTACTACATGCAGGACACTATAATAGGTAGAGAAAGAAAGAAGAAAAAGAAACCAGGATGTCTAACTTTGTAAGGCAAGTAATCTGCTGTGTGCTCAGTGGCTCAGTTTTGTCCAACTCTGTAACCCCATGGACTGTAGCCTGCCAGGCTCCTCTGTCCTTGGAACTTTCCAGGCAAGAATACTGCAGTGTGTTGTCATTTCCTCCTCCAGGTGATATTCCCTACCCAGGGATGGAACCCACGTCTCCAGCCTTAGCAAGTGGATTCCTTACCACTGAGCCACCTGGAAAGCCCAAGCAACTGTTAAATAATATCATATGCTAGAAAATCAGTGAGGATTGTTTTCCTATGTGTCTCTAATCCATAAATAAATACAATTAGAAAATTGCACATAGCAAAGAGTATATGTCTTATGAATTTTATTGGTATTTCTTAGTATTATTTATTCACTAATCCAACAAATATTTACTGAACACTAAGAACTGGACCTTGGGAAGAGCTGTGAAAAAAGACAGCGTCTCTATCCTCATGGAACTTAGAAATAATATTTCCTGGGAAAATTTATGATGACCATTTGCTTATAAAAGTTAAAAAAAGGCAATATTAAATATCATAAGACACCAAAAGAACTCTAAATTATATTTTGTGTATTTGCATTTGAATCTCAGTTGCTCAAAAATCCATGAGTTACTCATCTGTTACTTTAAACATTTTTCTTTTTCCTCTCATCCACTCACAGAATCACCACTTCCTCACCATTACTAATACTGTCCAAGTGTCAAGGAATAGGTACCACCATTTAGCAGTGACAAGCAATAAAAAAAATTATTAATAGCTATTCAGAATTGTTTGTTACTTAATGAACTGCTATGTAAAATATTGAAAATGAAGAGCAAAAGAAATGGATGAAAGAAGATATTGAATTGTCTATAGAAGGGTAAGTTGAGAACAGGATTGTCAGTAGTTGGTGTTTATTAGTTTTACTTAATTCTTTAACAAAAGACTCCAAAACACAGTATTTGGGTGCAATCTCTGGCTAATACTTGGGTGCATTACTCTGCCTTGGAAATGCAGTACTTGGGTACAATCTCTCTGCAGACAGAATGTTTTCTCTTCGTTTCCAAGATAAACCATTCATTACCACAGTAATCCAAGTCTATGTTCCAACCACTAATGCCAAAGAAGCTGAAGACCTACAAGACCTTCTAGAGCTAATACCACAAAAAGAAGTTCTTTTTATCATAGGGGACTGGAATGCAAAAGTGGGAAATCGAGAGTACCTGAAGTAACAGGCAAGTTTGGCCTTGGAGTACAAAATGAAGCAGGGCAAAGGCTAACAGTTTTGCCAAGAGAACACACTGGTCATAGCAAATACCCTCTTCAAACAACGTAAGAGATGACTATACACATGGATCTCACCAGATGCTCAATACCAAAATCAGATTGATTATATCCTTTGCAGCCCAAGATGGAGAAACTCTAAATGGTCAGCAAAAATAAAACTGCAAGGTGACTGTGGCTCAGATCATGAACTCCTTATTGCCAAATTCAGACGTGAGTTGAAGAAGGGAGAGAAAATCACTAGGCTATTCAGGTATGATCTAAATCAAATCCCTTATGATTATACAGTGGAAGTAACAAAGAGATCCAAAGGGTTAGATCTGAAAAACATAGTGTCTCAAGAACTATGTACAGAGATGTATAACAGTGTACAGGAGGTGGTCATCAACACCATCTCCAAGAAAAAGAAATGCAAAAAGTCAAAATGGTTGTCTGAGGAGGTCTTACAAATAGCTGAGAAAAGAAAAGAAGCAAAGAGCAAAGGACAAGGAAAGATATACCTATCTGAATGCAGAGTCCCAAAGAACAGCAAGAAGAGATAAGAACGCCTTTCTAAGTAATCAATACAAAGAAATAAAAGAAAATGATAGAATGGCAAAGACTAGAGTTCTCTTCAAGAAAATGAGAGATACCAAGGGAATACTTCATGCAAAAATGGGCACAATAAAGGACAGAAATGGTATGGACCTAACAGAAGCAGAAGATATTAAGATGAGGTGGCAAGAATACAAAGAAGAACTATATAAAAAAATCTTCATGACCCAGATAACCATGACAGTGTGATCACTCGCCTAGAGACAGACATCCTGGAGAGTGAAGTCAACTCAGCCTTATAAAGCATCATGACGAATAAAGCTAGTAGAAGTGATGGAATTCCAGCTGAGCTATTTCAAAGCCTAAAAGATGATGCTGTGAAAGTGCTGCACTCAATATGCCAGCAAATTTGGGAAAGTCAGCAGTGGCCAAAGGAAGGGAAAAGGTCAGTTTTCATTTCAAGCCCAAAGAAAGACAGTACTAAAGAATGTTCAAACTACTTCACAATTGCACTGATTTCACATACTAGCAAAGTAATGTTCCAAATTCTCCAAGCTAGGCTACAACAGCACATGAACTGAGAAATTCTAGATGTTCAAGCTGGATTTAGAAAAGGCAGAGGAACTAGAGGTCAAATTGCCAACGTCCAATGGATCATAGAAAAAGCAAGAGAATCTCAGAAAAACATCTACTTCTGCTTCATTGACTACATTAAAACCTTTGACTGTGTGGATCACGACAAACTGTGGAAAATTCTTAAAGAGCTGGGAATACCAGACCACCTTACCTGCCTCCTGCAAAACCTGTGTATAGCTCAAGAAGCAACAGGTAGAACTGGACACGGAACAACGGATTGGCTCAAAAGTGGGAAAGGAGTAAGTCAAGGCCATAAGGGTGGTGTCATCTGCATATCTGAGCTTGTTGGTATTTCTCCCGGCAATCTTGACTCCAGCCTGTGCTTCAACCATCCCTGGGAGCTCAGCTGGTAAAGGATCCAACTGCAATGCATGAAATATCAGTTCAATTCCTGGGTCAGGAAGATCCCCTGAGAAGGGATAGGCTACCCATTCCAGTATCCTTGGGTTTCCCTGGTGGCTCAGATGGTAAAGAATCTGCATGCAACGCAGAAGACCTGAATTCAATCCCTGGATTGGGAAGATCCCCTAGAGGAAGGCATGGCAACCTACTCAAGTACTCTTGCCTGGAGAATCCCATGGACAGAGAGCCTGGCAGGCTGCAGTCCATGGGGTCACAAAGAGTTGGATATGACTGAATGATTAAGCACAGCACACATCAAAGCTGCCTATTGTCACCTTGCTTATTTAACTTACATGCAGAGTACATCAAGTGAAATGCCAGGCTGGATGAAGCACAAGCTGCAATCAGGACTGCTGGGAGAAATATCAATAACCTGAGCTACGCAGATGACAAAACCATTATGGCAGAAAGCGAAGAGGAACTAAAAAGCCTCCTGATGAAGGTGAAAAAAGAGTGAAAAAGCTGGCGTAAAACTAAACATTCAAAAAACTAAGATCAAGGCATCTAGTCGAATCATTTCATGGCAAATAGATGGGGAAACAATGGAAACAGTGACAGACTTTATTTTCTTGGGCTCCCAAATCACTGTAGATGATGACTACAGCCATGAAATTGAAAGACGTTTGCTCCTTGGAAGAAAAGCTATGATCAACCTGGACCACATATTAAAAAGCAGAGAAAAAGGTCTCTGTGATGACAAAGGTCTGTATAGTCCAAGCTATGGTCTTTCCATAAGTCATGTATGGATGTGAGAGTTGAACCATAAAGAAAACTGAGCACCAAATAATTGATGCTTTTGAACTGTGGTATTGCAGAAGACTCTTGAGAGTCCCTTGGACTGCAAGGAGATTAAACCATTCAATTCTAAAGGAAATCAGTCCTGAATATTCATTGGAAGGATGGATGCTGACACTGAAGCTCTAATACTTTGGTCACTTGATGTGAAGATCTGACTCATCAGAAAAGACCCTGATGCTGGGAAGGATTGAAGGCAAGAGGAGAAGGGGACGACAGAGGACGAGATGGTGGATGGCTTCATCGACTCAATGGACATGAGTTTGCACAAGCTCTGGAAGATGGTGAAGGACAGGGAAACCTGGCATGCTGCAGTCCATGGGGTCGCAAAGAGTCGGACATGAGTGAGCAACTCAACAACTAACTCTTACCAGGTATAAGAAATAATTCAAATACAATGTCTAAAAAAACAAAGGAAGTCAAATAAGCAGATTAGGTCACTTTCTCTGCAATAAGCTCGGCAAACTGATTTCTCCAACTCACCTACAGTCATATTTTACTTTCAGCTCCAATTAGCAAAGGTAAAAGTATATTGAAAGAAATAAGGAGAGTCTACTTCTACAGGGTGGGAAAAAAGCAAAACTAATATACACAAGGTCTATTCAAAATTTTTTCCTACTAATAAAAAGCTTTCAAGCACATTTATAATAAGTTTTAAAGATATACTCCAGCTAAATGATCTGCACTAATATGGTGGCCAGGGACACAGCTGACCTAAAATGGCCATTTCTATTGTGAATAAGAAACTTGTTATGTTTACTAAAATTCATATCAACTTGAAATAAACATATTAGAACATTTATTTCCATTTAACAAATATTTTTTGGCAGTTAGGATATTCAGCTGTTATTCTTTTATTAAAATTAATGTGAAATTTCTGCATGCTCAGACATTCACATAATTCTTTGGGGTTTAAACAAAGAGTTGATACTGTATGTGTGAAAAAACTACTTTGTGTTACAAAATTACAGTCCTTTTTTCATAGGTATGAAAAGCTGCTTTTCTTTAAATAAAAAAAAAAAAAAAACCAGATATTGTCAAACATTTAGAACCATGAAGAATGTACACCTTCTTCCTCTTTTAAAGTCTTTACTAGACAAGGCTGCAATCTAGCCACCTTCCATTTTTACCTTTGTCATAAACACAGATTTTTTTTACATATGTTCAATTAATCAAGTACCTTGGAAAATACCTACAAAATAAGAATTATTAAATGTTAGCTGAAAAAAATGAATAAACAATGAAGTACTAGTTCACTTTTTCTAATTATAGAAATTTAAGTATGACCACTATTTCAATTCATTAGAATTGATGCTTTCAAACTATGGTGCTGAAGAAGACTCTTGAGAGTTCCTTGGACAACAAGGAGATCAAACCAGTCAATCCTAAAGGAAATCAAACCTGAATATTCATTAGAAGGACTGATGCTGAAGCTCAAGTTCCAACATTTTGGCCACCTGATGTGAAGAACTGATTCATTGGAAAAGACTCTGATGCTGGGAAAGATTGAGGGCAGAAGGAGAAGAGGGCAACAGAGGATGAGATGGTTGAATAGCATCACCCATTCAATGGACATGAATTTGAACAAACTCCAGGAGATAGGGAAGGACAGGGAAGCCTGGTGTGCTGCAGTCCATGATGTTGCAGAGTCGGACGTGACTGAGCGACTCGACAACACTAACAGCCCACTATAATGGGCTTCCAATGTAGCAATAGTGGTAAAGAACCCAACTGCCAATGCAGGAGACTTAAGAGACATGGATTCAATCCACGGGTCGGGAAGATCCTCTGGAGGAGGGCACCGCAACCCACTCCAGTATGCTTGCCTAGAGGATCCCATGGACAGAGGAGCCTGGCAAGTCACAGTCTATAGGGTCTTAAAGGAGTCGGACATGTCTGAAGTAACTGAGCACAGACACACCCACTATAACATTTAGTTGATTGCTGCTGGCTCAGTTATAATTCAAAATTTATGCCGCAAGTGAAACAAATTAAATAGAAACCAAAAATATCTGAATAATATCCATACTATCATTTCCCCCAATCACTATGATCCATCTGTATTGATGAACAAACGGAGCAGCGTATTGTAGCTGCGGGCCAAACATTCTTGAAACATAATTTTTTTTAATTAAAGTGTTAATTTCATGCCATCTCTTCTACTTACATTTTAAAAGAAATAAAGGCTAGAGGTTAATAATCTAAAAATGAAAATTTCAGAACAAATGACTTACAAAGAATAGCACAAATTCTAATTTCACAATAGCATCTTCAGTTTACAAAATATTCTTTGAACATTATTATCTCACTTGATCCTCATAACAAACCCTAGGGATAAATGGACAGGTATTATTTTTTCTTTTCACTGTCTTGCAGATGAAGACACAGAAGGACAGTGAATCTGCCCATCGACAGCTACGTGGCTGAACCGCATCTTGAATTCAGCTCCTCTGACTTCTAAGAGTCCAGCGTTCTCCCCAAGTCCTTCACAGCTACTACATAATAATTCATCTAACAGGTACAAACAAAAACTCAAAACCCACCAAACATTCCTAGGAATGCCCAAACACTGAAGGAATTCACATTGTGTGGCTAATATTTGTAAGTCAAGATTAGTCAATATCTAAGCATCTAATCTGTGGTTTGGAGCTGCGAACAAATACCACATTAGTCAGCAAGACAAAATAGGTGAGAGAACAATTGACGCTCCATGTCTATGAAAAAAGAAGTCATTCTTGGTTTGGTATGCTTAGCAGCTGAAAAAAAAAAATTGTCTGGCAAACTGAAAAGCAAAACAGAAATGAAAATGAACGCTGATGATTTCAAACCGAATATTCTGAATTGCAAATGTGGAAATATTGATTCAAATAGCACTATTTCATTAAACTCTATTAGAGGGAAGGCTTCAGGTGACTCATATAGATAAATTCGGAAAGAAGGGATTTCCCCATCATCCCCCACATTTTAAAATGTAAAACAAAAATACCAAACAAAACCAAGTTGTGATGTTACTTTAGAGATTTCCTATAATCTCTCTAAAACCTAAGACATACCAAGTCTGTAACTATTGATGCTCTTCTAAAGACTGAAAATCCATAATAACTGAAGTACTAACATTTTTGCTGTGGTCATAACAGAATGTAAATGTCATAAATTCTCCAAGTTTTGATATAATCAATATCTTAAGGGTTTATCATCAACAGTGGCAATATGCATTAGAAATCCTAGAACATGATAGTTTTTTAAACACTGATAATGCAAATTCCTTTGTTTCTGGGGCCAAAGCAAGCTGAACGATGCAACAGCCAAAAAGAAAACCCTGTTTATCAAAACTTCCTTTTTCAGTAATTCTAAGGGGCTGGTATTCACCACAACTCCTCTCAGATTTAGACATCTAATTAGAAACTGCATTTTTAATACTAGTTAATACATGTAAAGTATATGCATGTTGAACATTTTAAAGAACAAAAGTTTTCTGGTAGCTTTTTTCCATGGGAAAAAAAAAATAAAGAAAACTCAACACTGTTCAAGTGGATCACTACCATCTGCCAGCATTTTATCTAAAATAAAACTGACTGAAAGAAGGCAAAAATTAAGATCATGTTTCCACAAGACTGAATGCTTTTCAGGTACCTCAAATCTAAAACTGCCACTGTTTCTTCTTTTTGTGTGTATGTATATGTGTGTCTTCTTTTTTCTACTCCCAGTTCTAAATAACAAAATCAGACCCCCCGCCCAAAAAAAAAATGATTACTTATATAAAATGAAAGTGTCAGTCACTCAATTGTGTCTGACTCTTTGCAGCCCCATGAACTCCTCTGTCTGTGGAATTCTCTAGTGGGGTGGGTTGTCATTTCCTCTACTCATATATTCAATACTCAAATTTCAGAGCACAATCTCAATTTTTAACCTCTACTTCTTTTACATTTTCCAAAAAGTACTGCAAATAAAATATGAATGTCATTAAATATTTTTAAACACTTGGAAAAAATAATAATACTGCTACTGAAATGATTACATAGTTCCCCTAATCATTTTTTATGAGCCCCTGAGTTAAACTCTTCATTTCTACCTGTTGCAAGAGTCACAGATTCCCAAACCTTTGTGATAACAGCACTAAGCTATTGCTTAAATTCCTGGCAACAATCTTCTTATAAAATTTTATGGAGAAGTATTTTTTCAATAAAAATGAATTGATGCTTTTTTGTTTTAAAACCTTTTAAAAGTCCCCTTTGAGAAAAATGAAGACATTTAGCAATGTCACAAAATAAAAGCTAAGAATCACTACATCTGAATGAGAAACTCTACAATACAAATGGTACACACATACACAGACACGCACCACATACAAATAATATCTGCATTTAATATAATTGGACTTCATGAAAAAAGTCTTCATTTTATTTAAGGTTATGATGGAGTCAAAACAAAAAACCAATGACAAAAAAACTAGCTCACATTCTTACCCACTTTCATTTTCTGAAAATCACCAAAATAGTTTGTATACAAGTAAATATCTCAATACACAGAAAAACAGACTATGGGCTAAAAATGCCCTGTATTTTCAGGTCTACTATTGTAGTAAAGATAGGTTACCACGTGTGCAAATTTCCTAGAAACATATTAGTATCTGACAGCTTTAGAAAGGCTGATTCAAGTGAACACTGTCCAAAGAGTACAGGAGAAAATAAATAAGTAAAAGGAATAGAACTATATCCAAGAGAAGAAATTCCATTCCTAAAGCATACTGCCTTATTCACCTTTTCATCATTTGTGTCTGGCCCACAGTGTGAGTTCTTCAAACAGACGCCTTGCCAATCCAGACCATTGAGGAAGACACTGGCTTTCCTAAACTGAGTGCGAGTTGAGTGACAACCACAAGCTTCACTCATTCATTTCCACTTTGGGATTCAGCATTTGAAAGTGAAAGTGAAGTCATTCGGTAGTGTCTGACTCTTTTCGACCCTGTGGACTGTAGCCCACCAGGCTCCTCCGTCCATGGGATTCTCCAGGGAAGAATACTGGAATGGGTTGCCATTTCCTTCTCCATAGATACACTTAATACCTGACTTTTCCCTTTTTTGAGGGGAGTGGGTGATAAGTTAGAGAAGTTAATACCAAGTACTGAATCTCTTATTGATTATGTGTGTGTGTGTGTGATACATACATACACACACACATACATCTGTGTATATATACATAATATGTTCTAAATTTCATTAAGTGTTACATTAATTCTTTAAAGAAAAGTAAGTTTTGTTGCATTGAAGTACGTGGAATAACTTAAAATGCTGCCAAAGGAAACCCACTGATTCAGTTTAATGGGTAAATATGAATGATTTACAACCAGCATAGCTATTTTAAAAATAATTATAACTAATAAAGTAGTTTGTGCTCTCTGTGATTTTACCTAAATTAATTTGTATACAAAAATTTTTTTTCATAGATAGGACAAGGGTAAATCTCAATTCCGTTTCTAGACAAATTTTAAAACTAGTGAAATGCAAATATAAATTTCATGCATACTCTTTCCTTCACCCTTACCATCCCCACTACTGTTATTCTCATTCAGAATCGACTTCGACGTTAGATGTTAAGAACCCTCACCCACGGTCTCCATCCCATCCTGCTGTAATGACTGTCCTGCGCACGGTTCTCCTGACCTCACCCCCGTGTCTGACTGCAGCGCTCACTGTGACCTACCTGAGAAGCATCACCTCCTCCTCCTCAGACAGCAGCGGTGCAATGTCCTTTTGCTCTCTTGAACTCAGTTCACAGGTCTGGAGGAGGTCAACCCCATAGTGGCCATGTGACGCTGGGTCTGGCCAATCATGACATTAGATGTTCTTTGTCACAGTAACAAATTCAAAGACCACAAAATTAAAAAAAAAAACAAGTCCTTCCACTCAATCTGGGACTTTGGTTACAACTGTCAAAAGAGAGGTACACTCCTTTCCATAGGGTAACTAAGCAGGTGAGATATAAGATCAGCTCTGGGAAAGACCCACTTGGAGAGAGCCACACCAGAGGAAAGGAGGGTCAAGAAAACAAGAGGCCTAATGAATCACTGGCTCCAGCTTTGCCTGGAGTCACTCTGAACTTTCAGTGACATGAGCCAATACTTTTTCCCTTATGTTTAAGTGATTTTGAATTGGGGTGTATTATGTGCAACTAACAGGGTCCTGAGTAAGACAGCCTTCAAAGGATGGATGCGTGCAAGCTAAGTCGCTTTAATTGTGTCCAACTCTTTGTGACCCTTTGCGACCCAGCCTGCCAGGCTCCTCCATCCATGGGATTCTCCAGGCAAGAATACTGGAGTGGGTTGCCGTGCCCTCCTCCAGGGGATCTTCCTGACCTATAAATCCACCCCACATCTCTTACATCTCCTGCATCAGCAGTGGGTTCTTTACCACTAGTGCCCCCTGGGAAGCCCCTTCAAGGGATACTCATAACCTAAAGCAAAAGCTCCCTAAATTCTTAACCTTGAATTAGACAAAATGAACTAGACAAAATCTGCCTTAGCCTCCCAATCTGATGTCCCACAATTCTTCCTAGCTCAGAACATGTTTATGTTAAACCAAGATTTTAGAGATTTCCAAGCATTTCCCAATTTTCCTACACTAATACCTTTGTTCACAGCACTTCCTCTTCCTATAGCACTCATCTATTTTACCTCCATCTGTTAAAATCTCTAATTCTCAGGTCTACCTCAGAATTTCCAGAATGAGAATTAAACTCCCTCCACTGTCCTTCTTTAGTGAATACCACCATCCCTGCAGTCCTGATTGTTCTGTGTGAGGTCTATAGTAACATCTTCGGTATTTGGTATACCTGTATTATGTTCTATGCCCTGTAGAGACATACAGCTAACACAAAGGTTAGCCACATTCTCTTTGAAAAAGCAAATATAATCATGAAATCCTGAGGCTGGAACAGACTATCCAAACAACTAATAAGTTATATCAGAACAACTTAAAAGATATAAGCACTACTGGAAAGACTTATTGCTTAAGCCTCTTAATTCTAAAAATAAAAGTAACATGTTCAAGAAGATATACAAGCAAGACAGAAAATAATTTCTGCATTAAATAAAGCAGTGGTTGATAACAAAGTTGAATGAGAGAATAAATTTGTCTTTGTCTTAGAATTCCTTAAATCTTGATCTTGATTTTAATGCCTTATTTATAATATCATATAACTCAATAGAAGAAACTAAAATCTTTAATTACAGATGAAAAAAAGTAAGACTTTAAGGTTAAAAAAATTACTTTTCCAAGGTCAAACAATTAACTGATGGCAGAGTTGGGATTAGAACCCAGAAGCGCTGATTATCCTACTGTATTGTATTATTTCTTTCCAACATGAGTGATTTATATTCTTTTAATAAACACTTTCATGTATATGTGCATGTAAATATGTTTTATTTAAGATTATCTGAAGATGCGTTCTTGGACAGAGTCTAAACCAGAGACATAAACACAAAGGCCTAAATGGACCAGTTAAGTAACATAAATCTAGAAATAAGCCAGTATAAAGCAATGGTAAGTAGTTGTATTTGTGACCAAAACAAAGAATGTCTGTCTGTCTTAAAAGCAGTAAAAATTAAAAATGCTTAAATAATTGGGTGACCAAGCTAAATACTTCTTTGGGCCAAATTCTAATCTCTCATTTATCTTATAGGTTCCATACCATAAATTAAAAGCCCACTCTTCATGGGTGGCCACTAACAAAATTAAAAAGTCTTAAGTACAATAATGTGAAATATTATAAAATATCTCATACATATTCTAGATTCTATAAACTTTCCTGAACTAAGAAACATTTTCTTTTTCCAGAAACATTTTTATACAGGGGAAATTCCAGAAAATTGTATTTTTTATTACCAAAATTTACATAATGAATGATGACTGATTTCATAGTATGATTAATACAGTCCATAAAAATAAGTGAGTAAGTGTATAAGGAATTCTTTAGTTTAATCCCATAATACTGAGGCCCTTAATACACAGGCTCTTAAATGTTTCTAAGCAATTTCTGTGTAGAAGAGATGATATCCCTGGACACAGGATTCTAGTAGTGCTGAGGACAGAGGAAAAAAAAAAAAGCACAGCAAATTAGCAAAGCCAACAGGATTCTAGTAGTGCTGAGGGGAAAAAAAAAAAACAGCAAATTAGCAAAGCCTATTGCAACTATACTTTGTTTGTATTTTCAAAACCACAGATATGAAAGTATTCATTCAACCATATTTACTCAACAGCTACTATCTGCTAGGAAGCATATTAAATACTGGGGATAAAAGTGGTAAACAAGACAACTATGACCCTTGTCATCATGGGACTTACAGAACAAAGAAAAAAATCAAACAAAGAAAATAATTACAAATCATATGCAATGTAATTGCAGAGTGGAGAGAAAAAAAAGGATGCTGAAGTAGAGACAGGGTGATCAGGCAAGGCCTCTCCGAGAAGGGGAAGGATGGAAAAGGTAAGTCAAGGTGTGGAGAGCAGGCATGAGTTAGTGTAACCAGCTGTAGGACCCGGCAAGGAGCAACAGGACCTGAGGCAGGAGAGAGTCTGCTGTTTCCGAATGAGAGGACAGGCCAGTGTCACTACTATAGCAGATCAGTGAGTTGCTGGGGCTGAGAGATGAGGTTGCAGAGGTGAGCAGGGCCCTATGAGTCATGGGTATAGTCTGGACTCTTATATATGCAAGAGGAAGTCACTGACGGTTTTTAATTCAGGATTATTTAATACAAGCTCCTAGTATAGCAACTGGATATACAGGCACTAAACTGTCTTTCAATCAGCAGAGTTTACTAAATGCTCACTAAGTATCAGCGCTGTGTCCCCATTCGTCAAACCTGCCTTTCCATCAGCAGCGTTAGCTTAGGCGCTGGCTCTTTTTCTTTTTTTAAATTAAGGACACTTGCTTTACAATGTTGTGTTAAGTTTCTGCCGTACAACAAAGTGAACCAGCTACATGTATACATATATCCCCTCCTTCTTGGACCTCGTTTACCATCCGCCCCTGACCGAGCCCGCTAGGTCATCACAGAGCACCGAGCTGCGCTCCCTGCACCATACAGCAGCTTCCCACTAGCGGTCTATTTTCTGCATGGTAGTGTCTATATGTCAGTGCTACATTCCCAATCTGTTCCACCCTCCTCTTCGGCCCACCCCCCCCATGTTTACATGTCCATACGAGGCATCTGTGTCTCTATCACTGTCCTGCAAATAGGTTCATCTGTACCACTTTTCGAGATTCCACATATACGCATTAATATAAGTTCTTAATACATGCTGATGAAGGAGGTAAAATGGAAAAAAGCTTAGAAAAGAGCCAAAAGAAAACCAGTCTGGGGGAAATTTTGGGCAAACCATCCTACCCCCAGCCTTCTCCCAACTACTTATATTCAATCACAGGAATTTCTCCTATAAAGGAGTATTAAGTTGTGATGATTAGCATGAGACAGTGAGCAAGGAGAAACACAGGAAAGACTGTTTACAAGAAAAAATTTTTACAAAAATAGAGGATTATGTTCTTTAGAAAGATAGGATAATGAAAGAGACATGCAGCACTTTTGTGAGCACAAGGCCTCCTGCTTTCTGCCTGCAGTTATCCTGTGGGCTGGCTGGTCAGGAGGCTGGCAGGTCCATCATGTGAAAGAACCACAAGGTATAAACTAAGGAAAGATGGAGAAGACTTGGTCATTTACTAAACAGGACAATGTGTCCAAAGGTGGCTTGCTGTTCTTCAGTCACTCAGTTGTGTCCAACTCTTTGCGACCCCATGTACTGTAGCATGCCTGGCTTCCCTGTTCTTCACTATCTCCCGGAGTTTGCTCAAACTCATGTCCATTGAGTTGATGATGCCATCCAACCATCCCATCCACTGTCATCCCCTTCTCCAAAGAAATCAGTGAGCATGAAAGCCTTCCTAAGAGGGGAGGCTTAGGAGAAGGGAAGGGCACCAGAACAGCTGCAGCACCGCTTCAGGACGTCAGACAGCCAGTTCTGTGCACACCCTATACAGCTTCCAACGCAAACATATTTCATTGACTAAGACCCCAATAAAGCAGAAACACCTTCTGCAATAAACAAATGTCAGGAGTGGAAGTACAATGAAAATAAGTAAAAACAACTAGATTAGAAGCATTCCAAGATTCGATTCACAGTTTCAATTGTTACATAAAAAATAAGCCTGTTACTTCTAAAAGCAAAATTATGAAGGTCCTTACTCTACAGCCAAAGCATTTTTAAACAAGTATGATTTTTCATCCATTTAAGGAGGTTTAGGGATTTTTTTTTTTGCCCTTTCCATTTCCTTCATTAAAAATAATGATTTTCTCTCCTTTGTAAAACTGGAATAAAACATATAGTTTGTCTTTTAAAATACAGTTGTCAAATTTCAAAAGATTAAACATATGGAAGATTTACCCCACAGGTCTTTAAGGTACAGTCTGTTTAAAATAATATTGTACATAAAGATGCACTGTTACCTGGGGGCTGTATAGAATCTTAAATGTGAAATTTTATTTTATCTTTAAAATATGCTAGAAGGAGTATTAAAAACATGCACTTCAAGTTGTACTGTTGTGCTTAACTCTTTGGAGACAGTGGGTTCACAGTGCATGCTACTAACTATACAAACACTTTTGAATTAGCAGTCAATGGTGAGAATAAACTACGAACTGCATAAAAAGAAAACTTTATTTCCCCTGCTACTGGAATATTTTACTTCTTGACAGCACTGAAGAAGAAACACAGAGAAAATCAGAAAAGATACAGTCTGGAAACTCTCCTTTAGGATGCATGTAACATGGTTAATTTCCAGTTTTGCAGTGAAGGTGTGTTAGAATAATTTAAGCGTTAGTCATTCATGTATGTGTGCATGGCTTTGAAAACAAGAGAGAGAGAGAGAGGAGGGGGAAGCCAGAGAAAAATAGTGAAACAAGACACTGATTGAATGGTCAGTTATTTGGTTTTCAGTATTACACTATTTTTGTAGCATTGGGTCAGTTATATTTTCAATATCAAGTCCAGATGGTTTTATACTGTCAGAGGAAAGTTCACTGAAATGAGATATTGTGAACAAAGCCCTAAGTGCCATACAAATACTAGAAAGCTGCTGTGTGCACTGCCTGGACACAAGAGAAGACAGGTAGAAAAAAAAAAAAAGAGAATCCCACAGTTAGGCATTACAGGATATGAAAGCTGGCTGGCTGGGCAACAGTGGCGGGGAAAACTCTCAGCGAGTTCTCATAAAATGGAAGAGTCACATATGGGTCAGACTATGGGATGCTGAATCACACCTACTGTCACTATTATTTATTTACACAGTATCAGAACATCATCCTAACCCCAAGAAGTGCATGCAACTGATAATGATATAAAGACAGTGAGCTGGGCAGTACTGGAATGCTACCTCCTGCCAAGTTTATAAACCAAGTGGAGAACTTCACAGTATAGCAGTTTGAGGATAATCTGGGAATGGCAGGTATTGAGCATCCCAAACCAGAATGGTATCTGTCTTCATGAGTCTACCCTATGATTTTAAAGAAGGAAAACCTCACAAGAGGAAAATTCAAATGATGAGTGACTTCTACGGCTAAAAACTAGAGAGACGTGCTCCAAAAAATGAGAAAATTCTCCTAATAGTTAATACATTTGAAAAATTAGACAAAGTGGATAATTTCTTAGAAAAGTATAACTTATACCTTACTCAAAATGAAATGGAAAATCTGAATGGAATTATAATCATTAAAGATATTGTTGCATTAACTAAAAAATCTCCCCATTAACAGACAGGAACTGGGTCCCCATGCAGGTCAGTTTATACCAGTGCTACCCTGCCTCTTTCAGACTTGGGTTACTTGAAATCAAGTGCTCAGTGTTGTAGGTTTTCTGTTTCTTGTAGCCACACAAGTCCTAACTCGTGTTGATTATCATTATGATTTTTCCTTTCTCTACTCCCAACCCTTGAACCTGGATTTTTCATCTCCATTTTATATATATATATATATATATATATTGTTGTTGTTGTTGTTTAGTCACTGAGTCATATCCAACACTTTTGTGACCCCACCGGGCTCCTCTGTCAATGGGATTTCCCAGGCAAGAACACTGGAGTGGGTTGCCATTTCCTTATACAGAGGATCTTCCCAACCCAGAGGTCAAACCCACATCTCCTGCTTGGCAGGCGAATTATTTACCACTGAGCCACAAGGGAAGCGTGTGTGTGTGTGTGTGTGTGTGTGTGTGTGTGTGTGTGTGTGTGTGTGATTTCAATTTCACTATTTTTTGCTCTTTTTATTTTTCCTTCCCAGTACTATGCCCAGATTCAAGTAAGAGGGGCCCTACTCTCTCTCGGCCATAAGCTTTAGAAAGTCCTGAATGTCATAATTTTAAAAATAATAATAATAATAAATCTAGTAAAGATGATGTGGCTTTGTCACTTTAGAAGCAACCCACATTGTGACAGGCAGTATGTTCACTATGACTCAGTTCTGTTTTTTAGTATCCACGATAATTTCTTCTGTGACCCATGAGTTATTTAGAATTACGCTTTTATTTCCTGACTTACAGGGTTTTGGAGGAATCTTTGTTAATGATTTCTCTCGTGTTCACACTTCAGAATGACTTCATCTGAGGGGCGATGGAGGGTTGCTCGGGGCATGCTGCCCACAGCTGCTTCTCCAGGCCAAGGGCCGACGAGACTGCCAGCAGCAAGCTGACGAGGGCACACACGGCAAGAGAAAGGAGGGAGGGGTGCGGCTGGGGCACGCAGCCCCTGCTACACTGACCCCAGGCAACTATCTTCATTCATCTCCAGGGCACTCTTCATTGTTCTGTTCTTGGAACCTCCTTTCTTGGTACCAAAGATAGCATCTAATAACATTGTCTGTCACCTTACTTTTGGTCACTTGTCTTGGAGAGGTTCCGATAAGAGGACATGGAAAGCTTCCTAATTCAGGTTAACCCTGCCCAATATTTCATTTCAAGAATGTAACAAATAACAACCCAGTTAACCTGTCCCCTTCATGAAAACTAATCAACCACAGCTTCAAAGCCAGGTGATCACTCTAATTTCCACAACCCTCTGCAGATCCCCTCTCACTGTGCTCGCTATGAACTTAAAAGGAAATATATTCCATTTTACAAAATATGTCTACATGTTTCAGACGAAGAGGGTTTTCAGAGGACTAGGGAGCCACAGCCTCGCAGCCCTCCCTCGGACTTCGCTGACAGGCCTCCAGCTGTCACCGCCCAGTTGTAGAGGTCGTAACTGCAGTCAAACACAGAGAGGGGGAGATGGCGCTCTCTTTTTATAAGTAAAAACATAAAAGGAGAAAGAAAAAAAAACTTAGTTGGAAGAAACTACTTAAATCAAAATTTTCCAGAATCCAGCACTAACTTCAAAGGAAAGCCGGGACAGTCTGCCAGGGAACAGGATCACCATGACTGACTGAGGTCTGTCGAGCTTCACTCCCAGGTGCTGGGTACTTGGCCACCCCAAAGAAAACTGACTCTGTCAACAAGGAAGAAGGGCAGTTAAGCGGGTAATGATCAGTATCTGCTACAATACCTCAGATGAATTAAACTATAATGGTAAGCACCACAGAGTGAACAAAATATGATTTTAAGTTAAGAGTGATTCTTTCAGTTTAGTAAAGATGCTGCAGAAGGAAAAAAGAATGAAATATCTTCGATGCCTACTCTAGGTATCTTTTAAGAAAGTAGAAATGCTTGATCCTGGGACAAATGACTCATACATTTCAGAACATGAAATTGAGGCCCATCCTCAGAAACATTTTTCTGCATTCTGTGAAGTTTCCAGAAGGCAAAGCTTTAATATAACCTAATAATTACCAAACTACTCTTGAGAAAAATAAACCACGGAGCTTTTGTAATCTGTAATAAAAATTAAACAGGTCTAAATGTGAATCATGATGTATTCCTTTTGTCGTCAAGATAAAGCAGAATCAAACTGATTAATTAGGCTGACAAATTTATTCTTCTACTAATAAAATATTACCCAGATAACAAGCTTATAAAAACAATGACTACATGTACAGATGTTAAAAAAAAATAATCTGTGTACCTACATCCCAGGTCTTTCTCATCAGATACATTCCTACTAGTTAAGAGTAGTTTTTGCCTAGTATGCAATATTGGTGCTTACTCATTTTATCTTTATGAATTTTGGTGATTTCATTCGACGAATGTACAAACAGAATAAACAAACAGAAATCAAGAAGATTTCATATCTTTAAAATTCTCTAGAGAGATCAGATTTAACTGGCATAACAAAATGTCATTCTTGCACTTCAATCTAGGGTTGAGTGAGCATATTTTTTTAACTTAGTATAAGTTTGCAAGCTGCTGCTATTTTTCTAAAAGTGTTCAAAAAGGTTATTTGGTAAAGAGTAGGTAAGTTAACCCCAGTCAAATATAACTGCATGTTAGACTAGTGAGGTATATCTTTTAGTGAAGTCTGATTAGGTTAATAAGAACCATTAACTTCAGCTTAAATGGCTGAGCTTGAAAGACCACAGACACCACTGATAGGACCTGGAGCTTATGGCTATCAGAAAGTAAAACTCCACATTATCATTTTCCAAAAACCCACCTCCCAAATAAGACTGCTTCAAAAACCAATATGATGTTCATCCTCAAATGCTTCAGACTTCAGAGTGGGGAAGTCATGCACACAGAAGTGTTTGTCTGCATGCTATCCACACACATATATTTGTGATACAATAATTCCATTCAGAAATACTGCATAATCAAAATGAAATCTAACAGCAGATAGAAAAATGGTTCATTTCAATGTTCAAATCACTGTACAAATGTATCATATCATTTGGTACGTATGAATGTATTATATCAAATGGTAATGTTAAATGAAAATGTGCCATAAAACCAACAGGATCACTTGACCTTAAGTAATATAATGCAAATGGTACTGCGAAAACACAATTAAATGAGATGTGAAAGCAACTATCAACAGTCAGATCTTAACACAGCAATAGGCTTGTCATTGCCCTTAAGATTTTTTATCGATACATGCATTGAAATTTCTAATACTACTAGTGAATCTACAATACTCACTTGGTGACATCAGAATATAAAACATTAAATTATGTAAGGAAAAATACACTTTAGATTAGAAAAATACAAAATTCTCAACATGCCCCCAAACAGCTTTTACCTTTAAATTCCAAGCAACATGACTTGAGTGTTCACTGCTGTTTCATCTGACAATCTGAATTTTCAGAGGTGATGCATGGTTTTCATACACCAAATGGGCTATTTTCTAAATCCCCCAAATTACTAGTAAGAACAGCAACCTACATTTAAATCTCAAGCTGCTCTCTCCCTTGTCACTGCTCCACCCTTCAAGCAGCAGCAGATGGACATGGCTGCTGAAGTCAAGGTGGGCATTGCAGTTTGCAATGTGCCCTCACTCTAACAACCTGTCTCAAACTCCATTCATTATCAGTCTGGCACTCCTCACTCCTGCCGACATCAATGTAGCCCTACACAGAAGGGTCCAGAGTGGTAAGAACATCGGATATGTAAACCACAGAAGGATAATCATCCACTACTTAACCATCAGGAGACACATGGCAATAGGGATGTCCCAGGGGGATTTCATTCTACTTATTTCCTTGAAATGGAATCAGTAGCTCCCATTCAGCTTTTCCGTGTGTCTCACAAGACTTTCTGATAGGTCCCCCTAGTTCCCACTGCCTAACAATGCAAAATGCAAAACTGAGATCTGTGTCCCCAATCTGTGTCTCCAAATCTATTCATCCTTCCAGAGTAAGCAAAGCTGACCAACTCTATAATGCGACCTCCAACTTGTCACAGTCGAAATCAACTTCTCCCCTTTTCATACTCTCATGGCACTTGCATATCCATCTCTAAATGAATAGTCTTTAAAAGCCTGTAAGAGTCATATTCATCTTGGTCATATCCATCTTTCCAACCTTAGCTCCTAGTACAGAGCAGACACCCTAAAACAGCATACTCACTCAAAGAGGCATGAGAGGTTATGGAAGTAAAAAAAAAAAAAAAAAGCATGCACAAGATCAACTCTCATCTCAGGCCAAAAAAATGTCATCATGCACCCACACGTGCATGTGGTAAAAGGACAAGACAAATGAGAAGAGGCATGTAGGGTCTAAACGAGGCCACATTCCTACCAGCCAGGTGTCCTCAGAATGTCAATGCTGCTCTGCTGTCTCTACGGGAATAGCTACTGTAGTCATACTGACCAATTACACGGTTGGAGGAAATCTCACAGAGGCCAACAGAGTCGCAGGCTCCTTAGAACAGGTGCGTTTGAAACAGGCTGGAGACGCAGCCTGGGCTTTCATTACCTGTAACGCTCACTGGTGGGAATATTTTGAGAGAAGTACAAAGCTGATGTCCTTGCTTTCCAGTGCCATTTCTTTGCAGGCAGGGTATGAAGGACAGAGTCTTCTAACTCTTCTTGAAGCAGATCCACCAGCTGTTTATGGGACCCACCATAGAATGCCTCAATGATGAGAATACTCATTGGCCCTTTCAAACCTTCACAGATCCTAGATATTAAGAAAAAAAAAGAAATTCAAACATACATATATATAGGTATAACTGTTTTAAAATAAATGTTCAAATATTATATCCAGAAAGTAAATAAAATCATTTACAGACACATTTTTAAATAGGTTTATTCTTTTTTAATTTGTTTTATGGTATCTTCCCTTTTTTTCATATTTATTTATTTATTTTTGGCTGCATCAAATCTTAGTTGTGACATGTGGGATCTTTCATTGAGGTATATAGGCTTCTCCCTCGTTGTGTCACATGGGCTCAGGTGGCCTGCAGCATGTGGCATCTTAGTTCCCCAACCCGGGATCAAACCCACGCCACCTGCACCAGAAACTGGACTCCCCAAGCACTGAGCAGCCAGGGAAGTCCTTGTTCCAATTTTTTTTAATATGTAACATGAGATGTATATTTGGTAATCAATATTTTTACACCATTCACCTTCATAAGAGGAAAGAAAGATGCTTTATTTTTCTAACTTCTGTTTTCTTCATGTCCTAAGATTACTTCCAAATGGCTGTTTCTTCTCCTATCCCAGGAAATTTACAGTCCCCTCCTACTGTGATGTCTCATTTCCTGGATGGAAAGGCTGTGACCCTGACTCAGTAACCTCAGCACTACCTTGGACTACAGTTCTATCTGGACTTGGATAGCCACTGAACTCATGTCCTAACTAAGAATGCCATACAGGAGTCCTTCATTTGTATGGCCCCTTCCAGTTCAGGAATTCTCTGATTCTGGAAAGCTCATGTTAATCCATCTATCAATTCATCAGCTACCAGTGCCTCCAATGAATCCATATTTAAAAGAACACACATTCATACTCAAATATCAACTCTCTAGTGTTAAAAATCTTTAGGATACAATTTCTTGAGACACTTGACACTTCCTCACTATTGTCAATATCCCACCCCCAAAGGAAAACGGAAAAAATAGGGTAAAGCTACATGCTTGTGAACAGCAAAATTTCTACAATCTTTCTTTAAACAACAAAAGCATTAAGAGCGATAAGTAACCACTGCAACTAAACATGTGGAAAAGTTTTCATCACAAAGAATTGGCTGTCAAGCAACTTTTTACTTTAATAATACGACTTTTGCTAATGTGTTCAGTGAAATAAAAATATATGTATGAATATAAAAACTTTTATATGTATTTCAAATTATATGCTATTTCCTATAAGAAGTAAACAAGAAATATCACCCAGTATATAACAACTACATTGTTTAAAAAATATTCCACGTTTGAATTCTCTTTTATGACTTAAGTAAACACCATTCATTAAGCACCATATTGCTTCCCGTAATAATGCTGCTGCACAGAATCATTAGTCCCAAAAACTCAATGATGATACTAGGAAAACTGTGCTTTACCTTGCTCAGTCAAGGAAATGTCTGCTTAAATTGAATTTCAAAGCAGAAAGTCTCAAATGGTTCTCAAAGAAATAACTGAAGTGAAAAATCTTATTCCTTGATATCTAAATCATCCAATGAGCATTCTGGGGTAAGACATACAAACGTATTTCACTTATATGCAAACTAGGAAGCAGTGTTCCTCGTGTGGGAAAGGCATGAAACCTTGGGTCAGGATGATTCAGGTTCGAAGGTCAGCTTTGTCACATCCTAGCTGTATGATCTTGAACAAGTTACCTAACATGCAGGACTTAGTCCACCTTCTCTAAAATGGGGATAATAGTACTAACCTCAGAGATGTGCTGTGAATATAAAATTGAAGCACAGTAGCTGACACAGTAATTAGGTACTTCCCAACCCACCCCCCCACTGCCAGGTATTAGGTTAAACCAGTTTGTGTACGTGTGTGTGTGTGTATGTTAGTCACTCAGGCATGTCCAATTCTTTGCGACTCCATGGACTACAGCCTGCCAGGCTCCCCTGTCCAAGGGATTCTCCAGGCCAAGAATACTGGAGTGGATTCCAATCCAGTCTTCAGGGGACTTTCCTGACTCAGGGATCTAACTCGGGGTCTCTTGTATCCAGGCAGTCTTTACTGTCTGAGCCACGAGGACCTAAGGAGTAAAGACAGAATCCTCCAGCATTTTAAAATCAGTTATTTTCAATCACAGCTCGCTATTCACCAAGGAAATGTGAATAGGCAAATGAAAGGCAGTGGGTGTTAGATTCAATGGATTAAATTTGATAGACAGAGTACATGAAGAACTACGGACAGAGGTTTGTGACATTGTACAGGAGACAAAGATCAAGACCATTTCCAAGAAAAAGAAATGCAAGAAGGCAAAATGGTTGTCTGAGGAGGCCTTACAAATAGCTGACAAAAGAAGAGAAGCAAAAGGCAAAGGAGAAAAGGAAAGATACACATTTGAATGAAGAGTTCCAAAGAATACCAAGGAGAGATAAGAAAGCCTTCCTCAGTGATCAATGTAAAGAAAAAGAAGAAAACAATAAAATGGGAAAGACTAGAGATCTCTTCAAGAAAATTAGAGATACCAAGGGGACATTTCATGCAAAGATGGGCACAATTAAGGATAGAAATGTTATGGACCTAACTAACGTAGAAGATATTAAGAGGAGGTGGCAAGAAAACACAGAAGAATTATACAAAAAAGATCTTCATGACCCAGACAACCATGCTGTGTGATCACTCACCAAGGGCCAGACATCCTGGAGTCCGAAGTCAAGTGTGCCTTAGGAAGCATCACTACAAACAAAGCTAGTGGAGGTGATGGAATTTCAGCTGGGCTATTTCAAATCCTAAAAGATGATGCTGTGAAAGTGCTATACTCAATATGCTAGCAAATTTGGAAAACTCAGCAGTGGCCACAAGAATGGAAAAGGTCAGTTTTCATTCCAATCCCAAAGAAAGGCAATCCCAAAGAATGTTCAAACTACCACACAATTGCACTCATCTCACACACTGGCAAAGTAATGCTCAAAATTCTCTAAGCAAGGTTTCAACAATACATGAACTAAGAAATTCCAGATGTTCAAGCTGGATTTAGAAAAAGCAGAGGAACCAGAGATCAAATTGCCAACATCTGTTGGATCACAGAAAAAGCAAGAGAGTTCCAAAAAACATCTACTTCTGCTTTATCGACTACACCAAAGCCTTTACTTTGCAGATCACAACAAACTGTGGAAAATTCTTAAAGGGATGGGAATATCAGACCACCTTACCTGCCTCCGGAGAAATCTGTATGCAGGTCAAGAAGCAACAGTTAGAACCTGACATGGAACAAAGGACGGGTTCCAAATTGGGAAAGGAGTGTGTCAAGGCTGTATATTGTCACCCTGCTTATTTAACTTATATGCAGAGTACATTATGCGAAATGCTGGGCTGGATGACTCACAAGCTGGAATCAAGATTGCCAGAAGAAATATCAATAACCTCAGAGACGCAGATGACACTACCCTTATGGCAGAAAGCAAAGAGGAACTAAAGAGCCTCTTGATGAAAGTGAAAGAGGAGAGTGAAAAAGCTGGCTTAAAACTCAGCATTCAAAGAATAAAGATCATGGCATCTGGTCCCATCACTTCATGGCAAATAGATGGGGAAACAATGGAAACAGTGGCAGACTTTATTTTTTGGGGCTCCAAAATCACTGTAGATGGTGACTGCAGCCATGAAGTTAAAAGATGCTTGCTCCTTGGAAGGAAAGCTATGACCAATCTAGACAGCACATTAAAAAGCAGACACATTACTTTGCCAACAAAGGTCCGTCTAGTCAAAGCTATGGTTTTTCCAGTAACCATGTATGGATGTGAGAGTTGGACCATAAAGAAAGCTAAGCACCGAAGAACTGATGCTTTTGAACTGTGGTGTTGGAGAAGACTCTTGAGAGTCTCTTGGACTGCAAGGAAATCCAACGAGTCCATCCTAAAGGAAATCAGTCTTGAATATTCATTGGAAAGACTGATGCTGAAGCTGAAACTCCAATACTTTGGCCATCTGATGCGAAGAACTGATTCATTTGAAAAGACCCTGATGCTGGGGAAGACTGAAGGCAGAAGGAGTAGGGGACACCAGAGGATGAGCTGGTTGGACGGTATCACTGACTCAATGAGTTTGAGCAAGCTCCGGGATTTGGTGAGGACGGAGAAGCCTGGTGTGCTGCAGTCCATGGGGTCGCAAAGAGTCGGACATGACTGAGTGACTGAACTTAACTAAATTGGGTGTTAGCCATTCCTCTTCAGCAGCTTGTATTTCAAATATGAATTTGAGAGTACTG
Organism: Muntiacus reevesi; assembly: GCF_963930625.1. Lineage (NCBI taxonomy): Eukaryota > Metazoa > Chordata > Mammalia > Artiodactyla > Cervidae > Muntiacus > Muntiacus reevesi. The sequence continues at coordinate 219,426,443 of NC_089251.1, forward strand.
CATATTGTCTGAGAAAAAAGTAAGCTCAGAGACTGAGCTATGCAGCTTAATTATTTCAGGTTGTCTGAAGGAGATGTCATCTGTATGATGCTGCATACAGTACATTAATAAACAGCCTCCCAAGTTTAACAAAATGGTAGCCATTTGCCCTTCAAATGGTTGAAACTTCTAGAAAGCAAAAGAGAAACCAATGAAAGGCAATTTTTAAAATCATATCAAGATTTTCAAGAAGAAATACAAGCAGTTTAACATTAATTTGCTCACTACATCGCATGACACATATCTACTATCTTGCTTTATTTCCTCTGACCTAGTCACACTAAGGTGTACATGCTGTGTATATGCTTAAAAGATCTGTAAGAGTTTCTTATAATAATGACCCGAGATACTTCCCCAAGTGATAGAAGGTGATATAAACCATTCTAGCGAATATTCCACTCATATAATCTCAAAGCAACATTAATATTCGGGGGGGAAAAAAAGCATTCTGATTCTTCGTTACTCTGCCCTTTTCCATGATTAATCTAGAGCACATGGCATGCCCTGCAGTTACAGATGTTTCTTACAGGTCTGAATCATGAGTTATCTGCAAACCATCAGCCACTGTGGAGGCAGTGCGTGTAGGTGCCGCTGCAGAGTCAAGACACTCAGTAAGCAGAACTGAACACCAAGCATGTGGGAGGTTGAAAAATAGAAAAGGGGAAAAAAGATTATAGTTATAGTAGATTTCCACCCCTTTAATAGCTCAGTCAGAAGAGTGAAATGTACAGGTTTGAACTAGCGTTTACTGAAACATTCTTCTAGTGGCCAAAGGGTGTGCCTGCATTTGGGGTATTTTTCGAGGGAAAGTAACTATGTCCTACCATCTCTGAAAACTATACTTAGTGGCTTTGATTCATGGAAATTTGTTCTGCTTGTTTTGTGGAGACAGACATATCCTGGCAGTTCCCCACTTACTTCTACTGCAATGTTTGTGGCAAGAAGAAAATATGTTCTTCCCTTATAGTCTTCTTTAAGCACAACCTGGCAGAAAGATGATTCCCATTAGGTGCAAGCAAAAGAGGGGAAGCTGATTTTTAAACATAAGATTCAAACCAAATGTCATTATAGCAGATTAAAGAACAGCTCAAATACTCTCACTGCGCTTGTTTTGTTTCAGAAACACTGCTGGAGACATATGAGCAGTAGTTTGAAAAAAAAAAAACACCGCGTTAAAAAAGAACCTTTGCTGTTATGCTGGAATTTACTAAAAGATAAAGGGAGCACACCATTTGCCCATTTTAGCAATAAGCTCAGAAAACTACAAATGGTCGCCCTGACACTAGAGGTGCTCATGAAGGAAGTAATACAGACAATTTTGCACCTATAGCAATGGCTACTGGAGAGTGAGTGAGTGGAGCAGAAGTAACAGGGCCTCAACACTGAAAGTCCTTGCTCCCTTGATGACAGGGTTCCCTGAAAGTCCCTGATGACAGGGTTCCCTCCATGGCAGGAGGCTGGGACCAGATATTTGCCAAAAGATGCTGGTGAGCCTACAGGTAGCCAAATGTCTTACTGAGGTGCCTGGATTTACGAATCCATTAAAGTAATAGTACAGGTACTATCACAGATGATAAGCCCTGAAACAATTAAATGGAGTAAGTATATCAAAATTAGTAGTGTGGTATTTTAAAAGGAAGAAACCAACAAACAAAAAACTTCCTACATTGGAGAATAAACACCAAACAGAAAGCCCATGTCCTTTCTACATGACACTAGAATGATGATATTTTATGAGTAAACAGACAATCTGTTCATACTCCCTAAAAGAGTATGAAAAATGTCTCAGTAAGTTCTTAACAACTTTTAAGTTTTCCTGCTTAAATAAGTAAGCTTCAGTTCTTAAAAAAAAAAAAAAAAAAAACCTTCATCTTCAGCATATTTTATCCCTCAGTGACACCAGATGAATGAGAATCCGCTACACTATTAAAACTTTACGAAAATTTAATTCATTATCAATACTATGATTTAATGATACATGGTTAAATGCTAAACATTAAATTAGCAATATAAAATGAGTCAAAGTGATAGCTTGGACATAGGAATTTTAAACCACTTCAAGTTTTATTTAAGATCATCAGAGGTCAAAATGATCTGAGAATTACCTACCTTTCAAAAAATTTACATTCACAATTAAGAATGTGAGGGAATACAAAATGAAAAATTATGATAGTATTTCATATAAATATTTTGACCAAAATGAAAAGGTGCCATTAGAGTCATCTCAATTAAAAATAATAATGCATTGACAAAATCACCAAGAACAAAAGTAGCCTGAAACCAATGCTGTGAATACTTTAAAATCTGTATTAAAAACTTTTGTCATAGTACTTGCATTTATTTTAAACTTGACCCAATTTCTTTATTCACTAAGCCATGATCACTTTCAAGGTAAACTACATTTCTGTCTACCTACTCCAGCAGTGACAACTGCTGTGGTAGTTGAGTTTTTTTGTTGTTGTTGCTTTTAACAGTAATAGCTAAAGGAAATTTGCAATTTGCCACTGACATAGAAAAAGATGTACTATGTACAAATATCTCATGTGGATTTTTAAAAACTAAACCTAAGTTACATTAGAATCCCATAACTAGCCCTCATATATGATGTCAGTGCAGTTACCTATAATATTCAAATAATTTTCCAACCAAATACCAAGTAACAATTTTAAATTAGAGGACCTGTTATATTAAAATATTCCACAGACACCTTAGCACCATTAGTTGTGGGAAGGTATGGTTTCAGTGATGAGGGTTTTAACGGTTTTAATCCCACACACATGAGAAATTGATTCCACAGGCTAATCCACATATGGCTTAATACCTTAAACTTCAATCAACTGCTGGAAATATATTTTCTATTTGCCTATACACAGTATTTGGAAAGTTGAGCTTGGCAGAGCAAATATAGAGAGCTTAAATACAAAATGGAGTACACTGAGGAAAGTAGAATTTGAGTCGGATTTCCCAGTAGGTTATCAGAGATTTACCTGGTATTTTCTAACTGACCCTTTCCCTTCTTCCCTTCTGAACCTCCACCCACCAACTCCAACACACCCAGGTTCTATTTAAAAAGCAACCAGTAACCCAGCATAGTAAAACAGGGTAGCGCTAAGAAAAAAGTTCATGTTACCTTCCAGCCCACTCACTTATTTTAATGATTCATCAGGGAAACCCCAGTTGTTAAAATATACCTGAAATCTCATTAAATAGTAAAAAAAAATAAAATAAAATAAAAAAATAAAAAGCATGAAAAGATTTCTGCTTTGAAACATGTCATCAATGATTCCCCTAACAGAACCTACTGAGGGAAATATGCAGTAAAAATATATTTTACTATTGAATAAAGAAGTTTCCTCAAAGTATTATAAAACATTCTATGATCACATGCGGGGAAAAAAGAGACAAGGATAAACGGATCCTATGAAAAAGTTATTTTTTAAAATTTCATAAAAGTCATTCATGGCAAATACATCCTAACCTCTAAAGCCTCAATGTAATCTCTGAAGACTGATAAATAATCAGACACCAAATGCAGTGCAAAAAACTTGCAATCCTAAAATTATAGGCACTGATAATATTATACATAAATAAAGAAAAGTCTGACCAACAGTAAGGCATGAAATCAGATCCTGAGCATTAGTTTGAATTGAAAATAATGTACAACAGAAACTGATCATTATTTCATTATTTGATCATGGGGCATACGGCCTAACATTTATAATAACTTGTACACAACTGTGTATTTAAATAGCAACATTTTTTTCTAAGCCTTAAATTCATACTGAAAAAGATGTGACAGAAAATTCTATTCCATTCCCCCACAAGGCTACGGATATTCTAATTCCATCAACTCTGACTTTTGTTTCTTGTTGTGGTAACTAAGAGAGGATTTATGCACCCGAAGCAAAATTTGGTAAGATTTATATGCTACACCATTTGTGAGACAATCTAAAGCTATTTTCAAGCATGCTGTTCCAAACATATGATTTGCAATGATCTTTTAACACATGCTCTTTTAAAATTATAATCTTATATGGATATATGGCTATTTAATTTCCCATGACAAATATTTTCATTCTTTCTAGATTTGGGATTTAACTTTCTGCTCAAAAATATCCATTACTTATGCCATGACTTGGGTTAACAAAAAGTCCTGGTTATAACTAACAAATGCAAATTCGACAAATACCTACCTGTACCAACATTATGATTTATTATTCACTTATTTTCACACATATATAATTTCTACTAACAACTAGATGTGTGTGTACATATATATATGTATGTATATATATGTATATATATTACAAGTTCATTACCTTACATTTTTTAAAGTTATATTCAACATTATATAGCAAAATTATAACTCTGAAAATTTTTGTGAGTGTACTGGATTAATTCTACTGACAAAATACTAAGCTTCTTTCAATTTTTCATTGCTATCAATTTCATGAATAATTTTAAACTATAAAATCAGCAATGAATTAGTTCTACTGAATACTAAGATTTTTTCAGTTTGCTGACATTTTAAAATGTGGCAGCGAATTTATGAATCAATAGAATATTTTATACCAGAAAATTATCTCATCACTCATTCAAACTATTGCATTACCCTTTTAACTGGGTCTCCATGCCACTACGCAATCTGGTTCCCAACACACCATTCTCCATAATCCAGCCACAAATAATCATCCAAATGCAAATCTGATCATGAGGTGACAAGCTCACATACCTTCCACATCTCCATCACCTAAGGACAGAATTCAAGGCGCTAGACATGGCAGTTACGACCTTCCTTTTCGGGCCTACTCCTTTCTTTTCACTACAGCCTTGCTTCCCCTTCTCCCACTTCAATCCTCTTCCTCTACTTTCCCAGTGTCATCGGAGCAAATGTCAACTTCTGTGACATCACATCTTTATCTTTCTTCTATCAGTCTTTTCTTCAAGTTCACCTGATGAAATTTTCTTAAAATTTCTGCACATCAATCACCAACTCTATGAAGTCTTTCCCTGAACATCTCATAAACATGACTTGTTTTCTACTTTGTACGGTATCATCAGACTTTTTTCACTCTACTTCTGCATTCTGCTTCCTATGGGGCTGTAAAAAATTTGGAAGATAAGGGACCATGTCATTGTTTTCTCAAAGGGCTACCCCAGGATCTGCTACGTAGTGAATGTCACTATGCTTTTTGTAAAGCTGAACTGAAGATTAGGAGGAAATGGGAAGTTGATTCTGCCTTTAAAGAAGTAACACTGCTTTCACCTTAACACCAGTCCTGAGCAAATCAGTGTCAGGCAGCAGCACTATACCTGTTTCCATTATTAATGATTTCCATGTTCTTGAAGCCTAGACTAAATCAAATAGCTAGTACATCTGAATACATTTTATATTTATTCTTTTTTCTTACTGTTCACAGAAATCAGAATTTACTGAGATGAGTAACTTATTTTCATGTAGATATGTGTTTATCCTAACCTACTAATACAACAGAAGTAACTGTGATTAAAGAAGAGGGAGAAATACCATAAGCAATTGAATTCTAGGCCAAAGCAAGTTTCATGGCCTCAGAGAATATCTGTGAGATCCATGAATGTTGAAAATCACCTACAGTTTTTTATTCTGTTTGATCTCTTGTCATCCTAGTTTAATACTAGACATGGAAGTAGGATGAGAAACCAATTCCCTCATCATCAATCTGGAGATCCCATTCCACGTTTAGTAATTAGGCTTTTATTTAATGGGGAAGAAAAAAAGGCATTTTAAAATACTTTCTGCCAACAATTATGCATTTTATAAAAGTTTGACAAGATGAATAATGCATTTGCTTTCTCAAGATGGCAATTCTCCAAGCCTTCCACCTTCCTGAAACAGGCTGCAAATCAGTTCAGTGGGAGAAAATGGGGCTACATGACCCATTCAGATATGGATACCTAGGTGCAGAAACCAGGGTGAATTGCAAAATCAAAGGTGGAAGGAGGGCTGGTTCCGCTGTTCCACCACTTCTCTTTGACAGAAGAGAAAATAGAGACTACTGGAATCAAAGAATAAGTGACCAAAAAAACAAATATCACATATATGTGGAATCCAGAAAAATGGTACAGATAAACTTATTCAGAAGCAGAAATAGAGACACAGATGTAGAGAACAAACACATGGACACTAAGTGAGGAAGCAGGAGTAGAATGAATTAGAATACTGGGATTGACGTATATACACTGCTATCTATAAAACAGATAACTAATGAGAACCTACTGTAGAGCACAAGGAACTCTACTCAACACTCTGTTGTGACCTAAATGGAAAGGAAATCCAAAAAAGAGGGGATATATATATATACATATAGCCGATTCACTTTGCTCTACAACACACGCTAAAATAACATTATAAAGCAACTACAGTCCAATAAAAAATAATAATAAAATAGAATTTAAAAATTAAAATGCTTAATGTTTAATTTAAAAATTAAAAATCTAATGTTTAATTAAAAAAAATTTTTTTAATGTGATAGAGCAAGGGTTTAAACTCAGAGTTTCTAATCCCATATTCACACATTTTCCCATTGTACTTCACTCCAGGCATATGATATGACCTAAGTGAAAGACGCCTCCATTTCCTAGTCTAGGTAGTTTTTGCATTAAATAACAACATATTATTATGTAAATAATATATTGCAGTATAAATGTATATGTTCATGGGATGTAAATGTCACTATACAATGATAAATACACTTATTGTATAATATGGTTAATATTGGGGCTCTCTCAGGGGCTCAGTAAAGAATCTTCCTGCAAATTGCAGGAGACACAAGTTCAATCCTTAGGTCACGAAGATCTCCTGAAGGAGGAAATGGCAACTCACTCCAGTATTCTTGCCTGGGAAATCCCATGAGAAACCTGGTAGGCTATAGTCATGGGGTTGCAAGAGTCAGACATGACTTAGTGACTAAACAACAACAAACATATTTAATGATAACTCCCATTATTCTGTAAATCTAGGACATCGGTGATATAAGTCACACAGAGAGAGAGAGAGAGAGAAGTCGCTCAGTTGTGTCCGACTCTTTGCGACCCCAAGCACTGTAGCCTACCAGGATTCTCTGTCCATGGGATTTTCCAGGCAGGAGTACTGGAGTGGGTTGCCATTTCCTCCTCCAGAGGATCTTCCTGACCCAGGGATCAAACCCAGGTCTTCCGCATTGCAAGCAGATGCTATATTGTCTGAGCCACTAGGGAAGTCACACCGAAATGAACATCAAATAGTTAGGATCACAAATCTCAAACTTCTGTGATTTCTTCCTGAGTCCAGCATAATCAGTCCTCTCCCTTTCCCTCACAATCTTTATCCATCACCCACCAGCTCTAGACTGGCGACTTTTTAAGAGGATAACAGGATGGATGAAGGACAATATCCAAGATGCATATAACAAGAATGGGGTATGGAGAGGGAGGAGAAGAGGTCAGGCATAGGGCTATGTTCAGTCTATTTCATAATCTGCTACAGTCACCATTAAACAAAGTCCAAGTCCCCTTGATAAAACAATCTGTAGTACTTCTCAGTACTTACTCCCTGTAGACCATATTTACATGAGTGATTATATAAGACCCATTTCCTCCCCTGGATATTAAGTTCAATGAGGATACTGAACAGGTCTACTTGGCTACCACTAGACCCTCAGCAAGTAGCAAACAGAAGTTGTTCAACAAATGTGGTTGAGTCAATAAACCATAAAACCCCTTAACAACGGCCTTGATAATTTCTTCCTAATTCATTCAAGGTCACAAATACTCACCCTTTACTACCACTAATTACTATTTATTCTCACAAACATAACTTAATGCACACATTCTATCATCATCTAAATATAAGAGGTAGCATTTTATCATATTCAAAATGATACACTTTCTAAGGAAAACAGTTCTGCCAATAGTCCTGGTGAGGTGTTTAGAAGTCATGTTTCACATCTTCGGCAACTCTACCTTCTCTCCCTGACTGGACTCCATAAGAATATTTAACCCTAGGACAGTCAAGTCTATAATTGAAGGATTCAATTGGTTAAACATTAGACTGA